>NC_041218.1:75234472-75270042 GCF_002837175.3 Physeter macrocephalus
AGTGGCATGGCCATATATACACTACCAAATGTAGAATGGATGGCTGGTGGGAAGCAGCTGCATAGCACAGGGAGATCAGCTTGGTGCTTTGTGACCACCTAGAGGGGTGGGATAGGGAGGCTGGGAGGAAGACACAAGAGGGAAAGGATATGGGGATATATGTATACATATGGCTGGTTCACTTTGTTATACAGCAGAAGGTAACACACCATTGTAGAGCAATTATACTCCAATAAAGATGTTGAAATAAAAAATAAGTAATGTATACTACACAGGGTCTTAAGTTAGCATTTAAGTATAAATAAGTATAAATTCTATGTTTGTAACACCTAGAACCAAGTGTGGGCACTGATACTTAGTGTTGTACTGACTGTGACAATAACGGAGGAGACTTTTATCAGGTGAAAAGTAGTTCACACTCCAAGTATACCACTCATGTCCAGAGTTCTGCTTTTTCTAGCCCATGGGCATATCTTTATAATAGATTATGTTGGGGGAATATCAGCATATTTTACAATAGCACCAACGTACCTAGATTTGGTCTAGGTCATCTAGTAAAGGAACAAGAGGAGCCATGGAAGTGGCTGACCCAGTCAAAGCCTTCCTACATAAGAATAATGTTGATTTTGTCCAGTATCTTTTGGGCCAGGTGAGTCCTACAAGCCCAAAAGACGTTTGGCACCTATGTCACTCTGGCAGCACCCCATGGGATTCCCCCTGTCACCCCCAAACCTATAACTTCTGTGATCCGGCTATAGCTTTCTTTTCACAGTCTTTTAGGTTCTTTTTTCCAGAAAACTCTCTTTTTTTCATTCCTACAATATTGTAATACCCTAATTTTCATTACACATATCTGTTCACTGGGTCTTCTTCATTTCCTTTGTTGTCTTTGCTTCTTCCTTCTACTCCTAATGTCCTTTACTTATTTTTTAATACTTCAGAGAAACTACATTTTCTTTTGGCTTCAACAAATACTTGAACCCATTTTCATTTGCCACAAAGCTGGTGTTCCCTTCAACATTTCCCTAATACCTGACTACCACATTTATCATCTGAAAGTGCTACTTAAATTATACCATTTCTTCTCTTAGAAATCTATAGTTAAAATATAAATCCCTGTTTTCCCAAACTTATATACCATGGAACCCCCTTTTTAAGCAAACAACCATTAATATCCACAGAAGTGGGGCTCTGACCCAAATTAAATGCCCGAATCACTTTATTCACAGTAGTAACTGCTTCCACTTATTGAGCACTTACTATTGTCAGGCACTGAGTTTATTAACATTAACTCATTTAGTACTCTTAAAACTCATAACAATGAGGGCAATATTACTAGTATGCCCATTTTAAAGATGAAGGAAATGCATTTAGGGAGGTTTTATACTTCCCCAAACTTTCCTAACAGCCTAAAATCCTGTGTTCTTAACCTCTAAGCTTAAATTTCAAATTGAATTTCAACTTACTGTGCAGCTCTTTATTGCTTTTACCTCCTTTTTCTCTGCTATTTATTACTTCTTGATGGTGATATTAGCTCTAGTAGTTTCTCCCTACTCCTTTAAGAAAATTTCCACTGACTGTTAAACCATAAAACCAGGTTTATTATTAATTGAATTGTGTGCAAAGTAAGAGTCAGCAGGTTCTAAAAGCCTGACAGTCTATGCTAAGAGTCCTGTGTATGCCGTTGCAGTTACCTAATTTGGCTGCTCAGAGATATTTTTATTAATTATCTTTGTCTGGATTGTAACAGCCTCCTAACCCATCTCCCAAATCCATCTTCCACCTGGCTGCAGGATGAGCTATTTGAATCACAGGTGTGACCACAGTACTCCCTAGAGTAAAATGTTCCAGTGGTTCCCTCTGATGTAGAGGATCAAGTCTTTAATATTGTCTGTGTTAAACTTGTCCCTCCAGTCATGCGTCTAATCCTCCTGTGTACACACACTCACCAGGCTCTTTCTTTCCTTTGTGACTTTGTTCTTGCTACCTATCTCCCATGCCTGGAAGCCCTTCTCCATCATTACTTGACTAATTCTTACTCATCCTTTAAGACACAGCTCATGAATCACCTCCTCCAGGAAACAGTCCCTGACAAATTTCCCCAGCTCTCAAATGCTTGCTCAGTAACCCTCTCATTAGGGTCTGTACATATGTCTATTGCTTCAGGTGTACGTTGTTTTTTGAAACTGTCATTTATATTCCTGTGAGATCCTTAAGGATGGAAACTATGTGGCCTAGCAATGCATTTCCAAAGTGGTATATGGTGGTTAGTTAGTAACGGTTGTATAAATGAATTTTTAAAATATTTAACTGATACATTTTCCCTATTACCTGAAATACCAAATTGTTAGTAACCAAGTAGTAGCTGGCATACAGCAAGAACTTAATGATACTTGTGAATGGTAAAATGAGTGTATAAATGTATTTCAAGACTTTTCATAATCTGATTCCATATAAATATGCACCATTCACTCTAGTCAGACTAGTTTCTTCTCTATTCTTACTTCATCTACAACTTGGGTAAACCTTTAAGCCTTTGCTAATTCTCATTTCTCACTAGGAATACCTAGAGTTGATTCCATAATTATTATGTACCATCCATCAAGAACACCTGCTCCATGAAGCTTCCATTTGTGACTTTGATTTTTTTCTCCTGTCTGGGCAAATATGTCCTAAAGACCATTCCATGGAAAAGTAGTTCTGCAAAATATTTATATATGTTACATGAGAAAAGAGTTTTGTAATTAAGTAAATGTTAGGGAATGCTGCATTTAATAATGCTAAATTATTTCTGAATTGCAGTGGTGTACATTTTGAGTCTCTATGTGGAATAAACCATATGCAGAACTTATCAAACTTATTTGCCCTCAGAACCCTTTTCATTTTAAAATCTCTTGGGACCATGTTCTATGGGAGATAGTTTGGGAAATGCCGGTCTGTGCTTTGAGTTTTAGGTCAGCATGTAACTTGTGCACGCACACGCACTCATGCACATACAAATACATACTATTTCAGGAACATATGTTTTGGCTGCTCTGCTTAGTTGCTTATATTTTTCTTGTGTCTCATATTTTTTGATTCATGTAATGACTCACCTTCCACTGATAACTACAAGATTTTTTAATATTTGTTGATTGCTAAACCATTGTATACTATTGTCATTAAGTGCAAGTTATTGGTATGTTTTCTAGGATCTTCTACCCCTCTTGCCTGGCACCATTGCTGGTGAAATAGAATCAAAGGCTGCAAACCTCAATAATCTGGTTGTAGAAGCCTATCAGGTATGTATATACTGTACACATTTTTTTCAAATAAACTTTTCACCCCCATTTCCATGGCAAGGTACAAACTTATGCCCTATCATCTTGAGAGGAGTGGTGGAAAAAATAAGATTAGGAATTAGGAAACTGAGGTTAGCCCTGGCTCTACCACTAACTAGTTATAGAACCTTGGGAAAGTCATTTCAGCTTTCTGTGCTTCACTATGTCTCATTGACACAGTTTACTAAACTCAGGTTGAGCTAGAGACTATCTAAATTTCCTTCCTCATCAAATGTTCAGTGAGTCACCAAATCACAGCTATAGAATATACTTTATTACCAAGAAATTTCACAATTGCCAGTGCCATAAAGTAATCAATCCACAGTGTTATTTAAACAGCAACTTTCCAGGGAAAATGAAGTATATGAGATATAGAGATTACTAAGAGAACTTTGTTGGGGTCTCCTAGATCAATCACTTGGTTGTTCGATCGTTTACTTTAGCAGTTTTACCAAACTAGTTTGATTAAAAGAATCACCCTAAGAGATACACTACTTTATTGAGATGACAGTTGTATGCTGTCCCCAGTTTGTGTAGAGTGGGTACCAAATGCAAAGATTGAAGAAACATCTGCTCTCTCAGTCTCGGTCATTTCTGGATAGAATAATCTCTCTCAAGAAGTTGTAATAATAGTAGCTGTCATTTTAATACCACTAAGAACCAGTTATTTTCCAAACATGACCTCATTTAATCCACACAACCGACCTATAAGGCAGGTATTAGTACTCCCACTGTGTATTTGTAGAACTTCAAAGAAGCTAAGCAAATCAATCAAAGGCCAAACAGCTAACAAGCAGAAGCAGCAGCACCAGAACCTAGGTCTTCCTTAATTCTAGCTTCCAGGTGCTTCCTCTTGTGTTACACAATCTGTTTTTCTGTTGTTGTTTTTTCTTTTTTACATAGTGTCTAAAGATATGCTTTATTCTACCCTGAATGTATGCACCATTGATAAACTCTCACTTCCCAAAATTCTCTTTTTCCCTTCCTGACACAGTAGAGTCAAACAGTGTTAACAGTAGCCCAAGCATTGTGAGAAATCTCAGGCTTCTCTTCTCATTTTCTTCATGGAACATCTGCCTTCAACTCAGGTACAAAAGAGAAAGGCAGGAAGTAGACACGGGATAGAAAATGAAGGACTTGTTTAAACTTTCTTTTTTTAAAAGGAAAATAAACCTTGCGAGATTTTTTTGTTTTTGTGTTTTTTGCCAAGGAATTTTTCTATGTCTGAAGACTATGTTGGATGAAATAAGAAAAGCATCTTTAATTATATTTCTTCTTCACTGTTACGAAACAAAATAAAAAACAAAAACAAAAAACATTAGGACTGGTGGAGCTTCTTATCAAGGAAAACCAACCTGTGTACAATTCGTTCTCATCCGAAGTTTGTTCCCAAGTATAATCAAAATAAGAAAGGAGCTTACAGTGTTAGAAGTCACCCTAGTTTTCACAGTATGAACCCATTTATTACCCCAAAGAAAAAATATAAGTCGACAAACTTTCCTGTATCTCAAACTGCACCCATGGAAAGGGAAACAGAAGGGTTTTTTTCATGTTCTTTATTTGCCAGGATAGGTATGTGATGCATTATCTAATTGCAGTTCTGATTAACCTTAAACAATTTGAAAATACTAACAAAACCAACAAAAACTCTGGCTAAACAATCTCCTTAAGTTGGGATTCTGTTATTATTTTATATATGTCTATACTTTCAAAATTCTTCTGAAATTTCATTTTGTCTTCACAGTTCAACAGAAACTGTTCACAGTTCATTGAAGAAAAAAATAATAATATTTTATTCTAACTTTTAATACTTTGCACTTCCTTTTTGAGACTTTTATAAAATTATATACAAATTTAGTACACGGTGAATGTGATTGCATTTTGTTTTTTATCCTTTACATCTGCATTGCCATTAGAATTAAAACTATATAAAAATCATGACTATAATAACTTAATACCAATTTAGCTGAAATTAAGATATAAAAAAATAAATTATGTTGAATAAAAAAGAATTATACATTAGAAAAAATAAATTCTGCCTCTGTACCTGTTAGATATTAAAAGACAAGCTTAAGACTGTGTCTGAAACTTAATTTCTTAATCTCAAAACTGGGCAAAATTTTAGACATTTGTCTTCATACCCTGTTTGAAAAACATTGGTGAAACTAGCTTAAGGTTTTAAGGGAAGCAGAATTTCAAAAGGGCAAAAAGAACAGTCATGGTATGAGGAACTTCCTTCTGATTTGTCAAACCACCACCATATCAATACCACTTGTATACCATTAGAAGTTTCTATTTTTTACTGAAATTGTTTAATTAAGTGATTACAACGTATGAATTCTCTGGTAGATAAAAAATGTGACTAATATAGTCTTACCTTTATTCAAATAAAATTTGCTAATTTGAGGAAGTATCTTACTCTAAAGATTTACTACCATAATTCCATGATCAATTATTAATCAGTAAGCAGACATCTCTTTATTGATTATACAGTTGAAGAAGAAAAATTACTCAAGTAAAGAATTAGAAACCATGGGGATTTCTTTTTCCTTCACACCCTGCTACTCACTCTTTTTCCTTAGGTACATACTTCGTCTTTTCCCTTTCCTTTTGTTTACAAAAATAAGTTAAGGATTTTTGCATGTGGTAGACTCTTAGTTTTATGAGATGAAATTCGCACAGATCTACAGAGTATATTAAGTGTAGCTAGAACTTTTGGAACTCAGAGATTGGATGAAATTAGGATGTGCTTGATACGTAATAGGCAATACGTACATGTTTTTTGAATGATTATATAAATGAGTGAAAAAATGAGCAAATGATTTTCTGCCCAGTAAGGGGCCCTATATCAGTATTAAGGATTGGAACAAATTTGATTGACATAAGCAAGCAAAAATCCTAGGCCATTCTTGGAGAATTTATAGAGCCATAACTGGCAGGTATTTCTTATACCTACAGTATAGAAATGCCCTCCCAAAAATTTACCATTCAATTCTGTATCAATAAGGCAGTTTAGCTTTCATGATAGTCTAAAGTGTTTGAAACTGAAATGCTTCTTTAACAGCTGTAAATGTCAGAAGCATTGTTCCAGATTTTAAGCTGTCAAGATTTAGCCTCTGTGATGATATGTGTATTCTCAATGCTTTATTTAAATTTTACCAAAAAATATAAATATTATTGGATTAAAATGATTATTTTCCTAACAGGCTGAGTGAGAAATATCTCTGAAGTGATCAAAATTCATTAATGGAAATATGTGAAAAAATAGAACAATTTAAATGCAGATAATCCTTCAGTATTTTTTATGTATTTCAAATGTAATTGGGTCATTATGTGGAAACATTGTTTTTAATCGACCTTTTAGAGAGACAAACTCTTTGATTTAGTTAAAAATTAAATCTAGAATGACATGATAAACTTGACTCTGTTTTGTTGCTTACATTAGAAACTGCTATAGTATACAACTAAAAAATGTCATCTCTGCAGAAACTCATTTCAGAAGTGAAAGTTCAGGTGGAAAACCAGATAAAAGGCATCTATTTTAACATTACTGCCATCTGTCCAGATGGAAGCAGAAAGCCAGGCACAGATGGATGTGGAAATGTGACAAGCAATGACGAAGTATGTGGGTGTGCGTTTTTCCCATTTAAAGTAAAATAAGTTGTTTGGCATGCTTTCTTACAGAAAAATCAAACCATTCAGAAAAACTTTGTTTACTACTGACCTCAAGAATCTCATTTACACTTCAAAGTAACTTTTATTATCTAATCCCTAAATTCCTACTTGTTGTAACTCCATTGACTGTTTTCTCAAACTCTCTAGTTAAAATAAATAAATATATATCATATTAAATAATTATTTAATAATAACTTTAAACTTAGATGACACAGCCAGTGAATGTTAGGAAATCGTATCTCCTCAAACAACAAGTGCCTATACTTAGGATGATGATAATAACTTTTTGTTTCAAATCTGAAAATTCTCAGAGTAAATGTGAAAGTTGAAAGTAAAAATGACAGAGAAGAATGCTGTTGATAAAGATTAAGAATTACAAAATCTTTCACTTTGTGGTTGTCCCAGTACACTTGTATTATCTCAATACGATGACCTACGAGGTAGGGAAATTTGTTAAGAACAACAACAACAAAAAAAAAGTGTCATCATTTAACTAAAAAGGAATGAAATATGGAAAAGAGAGATCCGGATTATAGCAGCATCAGGAAATAGGACCCGGGGAGATAGGGATTCTCCCAGGATTGGCACAATAGAAAGTAAATACACAGAAATATGCTTTTAAAAGAAATTCTTGTAGAATGAAGTGATTTTCAGTGAGTCATTTACCTCTTGAGGCATCAGTTGCCTCATTTTTAAATAAACAGCTAGAACTAGAAGATTTCTAATCCCACCTCCATCCATCTCTAAGGTTCTATGATGTTATTATTTTAATATCATGCTATAGAGAAAAAGAAAAAGTTATTGAAAGAGATTAAAAATCCTAGTATTCTATGGTTGAATAAAGGAGAATCTTCCTTCTCTTTAGTTAGAATATAATTTTCCCTTTTGGGAAGTTTAGAATCTGCAGGTAGAATAGTTGTTCCAACAAGCTGTATATTTGAAATTAACTATTTCAAATTCAAATTCTGTAGGCTCCTCCATAATCACTTCTTGAATTTTGTTCAAAAGACATTTTATGCCAGTTTACAAAATACATATTTAATTTCCACTGAATATAGAGAAACTTTGTGCTAGCAAAAGATAGTGCTAAGTTAGCGTCTGAGAAAGGGTTACCTTTTTAGAAGTAGCTCTTTCTTTCAAAATCAATTTTGGCAGAATGGTTTTCCTTACTCCTTACATTTTTTTTTTCTTTTTCTTTGTCTACATCCCTTTTTTCCCTCACTTTCAACCAAGTAGTATAAACAGTTTGACTAAGGAAGAGTCATTTGACCACTTAATTATATAAACCCCAAGTTTTGCTCTATTAATATTGGCAGTTGACCACATTATCCTACAGTCTGTTAATACTTATATTTTTAAAGAGAAAAAACATTTCAAGTCTGACACAAACTCTATTGATTTTAATATTATGAGACTAATTTTAATTCCGAATGGATATATATATAATGTATAAACCTAAATTTAGACCTTTCATATAATTGTGTATATTTGTGCTAGGCTTTTTGGTTGGAATGGATATCTATCTATCTATATCTATATACACATACATATATATATATATAGAGAGAGAGTGTGCGAATCTCTACATATTCATATATATATCCATCCATATATATTCATCCATATCTATTTATCATCTATCTATCTATCTAATCTAACTCCATCCCAACCAAAAAGCCTAGCACAAAGTATTTTTAAATTGTAACATATCTCAGTCTAACACGGAAAAAAAACATGTAACCTTCTTATTTGCCAAAGTACCTGAAGATCATAAGGTGAGTTAACAAATATAAATAGACACACTAAGCCAATCGTGTTGTACAGGAAGGCAAAATAGAGAAAAAGGAAAAATTTGGCAGGAGAAAGACATTCTGTAGTTTGCATGGGGGAAACCAATCCCTGCCAGGCCAGATCCTTAGTTGTGGACTAACATCTTCCACTAAGACAGATGTATGACCTTGTATTGAGATCTTAAGATCTAAAAGTGAGAATGCTAAATCTTTTTCCCTTGAGTAACATCAGGGAAAGCCCCATGTTTTCTTCTTAACACCATGTATAAACTAAAATTTAACTGTAAAACTTACTTGGGCCCCTGGAAAACAGAAACAAAATAAAAATTGTTCATTTGAACAATTGTTCATCTCAGGGTTTTAAACCAGTAGAGCAGAAGCTCTTGACTTTAGTTTATTTGCTCTATCTTTAGTGCCAAATATATTCAGTAACTCCACATGTTAAGGACTGAATCCAGAAAATGGTCTATTCTCTCTCAAGTTTACTAAGTAGTCAGTTGAGGATATAAATTAATGATCGGAAGTAGAGTACACATTTCAAATAGGCTTGAACCCATGTCCATTTAATGCTGCAATACAGGCAAGTCTCAGTCATTGCATCCTTTAACTCTCCAGTTCATTAATTAGGAAATAAATGAAATTAAAAAGGAATGTTATGTCTACATATGAGAGTGCAT
Organism: Physeter macrocephalus; assembly: GCF_002837175.3. Lineage (NCBI taxonomy): Eukaryota > Metazoa > Chordata > Mammalia > Artiodactyla > Physeteridae > Physeter > Physeter macrocephalus. The sequence continues at coordinate 75,243,935 of NC_041218.1, forward strand.
GTGTAATTTATAAATATTAATTTCTATAAGATGGTATATTATTGACTTAAATATTATTAACAGATATAAGATTGGTAATAAAAATTATCAAGACATATAAATATATTTTCTTCCTCCCCACCCACAAATTTAGGTTCTTTTCAATGTAACAGTTACAATGGAAAAATGTGATGTCATGGAAGGAAAGAGCTATGCAATAATCAAACCTATTGGTTTCAATGAAACCACTAAAATTCGTATACATAGAAACTGCAGCTGTCAGTGTGATGACAGCAGAGGACCTAAAAGAAAGTGTGTAGAAGAAACTTTTCTAGATGCCAAGTGCTTCCAGTGTGATGAAAATAAATGTCATTTTGATGAAGATCAATTTCCTTCTGAAAGTTGCAAGTCACACAAGGATCAACCTGCTTGCAGCGGTAGAGGAGTTTGTATTTGTGGGAAATGTTTATGTCACAAAATTAAGCTTGGAAAAGTGTATGGAAAATACTGTGAAAAAGATGACTTTTCTTGTCCATATCACCATGGAAATCTGTGTGCTGGTGAGTATAAGCATGTACATGCAGGTATTTATATAGTTATATATTAAACTAACATATATGTTAAAGTATCTTTAAATCACATCTTTATAATTACCAACTTTGAATATGAATTTAATATTCAAACTTTCAAAGTCTGTGAAATTAGAACATAGCTACAGATTTACAGTACATGATTCTGATATTTATAGTTTAAATTATTTTGTACAGGAAATATTTAAAAATTAAAACCAAAAGTTAACTGTTATTTTCAAGTATGCCTTGATCTTGTAAAGACATATATCAGAAAAGGAAATTACTGATAATGTCTGACAGATTTTCTATAATCTGGGTATTCTTCTAGAAGGATCTGATTCATTCTCATAAGTCGTTACTCCCTCCATCTTGCTCAGAGGATAGTTAGCTATAAAAATATACTTTTCATTCACTGTAAAATTCTTAATGCATTATCATAGATGGCATTGTAAATCTGTAGTAATTTAAATTTCTCTAGTTTATTTTTGGAACAACGCCAGCAACAAAACTGTCAAAGGACAGAATTCTTCAAGAAAATGCTGGTTTCATAAGAAATCTAAATTAGTCCCAGAAGCCACACACAGACCAGATTTAAAAATGAGATAATTTAAAACGAAAATATCAAAAGTACTTTTTGGCTAATTCAGTTTACTGCCACCTAGAGGTTAGATTCTAGAAAATATATGTAACATTTGAAAATTAATACAAAATATTATGTTTAAATGAATTAATTTTTCTGTGACAGTGCGCTAAATCCACTTATTGTTAAAGCACCTTTTTAAAGTTTGCATTTTGGTAAGCAAATATTAATTAAATTATTGATGAAATGAATATTTCATTGTAATAAGCATATGGAAAGTAACAAACCTATACAAAATAAATTTTTATTCTCGTGTAAATTAAAAATGTGCCCTATATCACATAAATATGTGATGGCAAATTTCCTTTATATTCTATCTTATACACATAATATTTTATATTCTAAACATTTATTCAGCTGTAGCTGGTATCTAGGTAGAATGGATTATAGATGACTTTAGAACAAACTGCAATTGTCATCTAATTTTTTAGTGTTAATCCTATTTGGGACAGGGCAGAAAAAGAATTCTGAGATCATCATTTCCCACAGCTGTCAAGCTCTCAATGAACTTTGAAATACACTGAGAATCCCAGTCTCTGTTAATAGTAGAATATTAAAAATCAATGTACTGGTCCTTCTATATGACTATGATACTACTGACCTACAGGCAGTTGAGAATCTGCTTTGAATTATTTGTATATAAGTTATAAATGCAAACTGTAGGCTGACAAGCATTTTCTTCACTAGTGTCCTTTGAGAATAAAAACACATGATCACAGATCTGCTGGCTAGGATTAGGCATGCAGCCCATATACAGGGAACCGGGTCTGGCAGGCATTTGTTTGGCCTGGATATCATTAGTTTTACATTTAACAAATTGAGCTGATCCAACAGTAGATGCTATGGAACAGTTACCCTGTGAGGCACTCCACAATAAAAGGAAGGAGGGAGGAAGCCAGGAATCGGGGGAAGGAAGGAAAGGAGGAAGAGAAGGAGGGAGGGAGGAAAAGAGAGAGGGAAAGAGGAGAAAGGAAGGAAAGAAGGAAGGAAGGGAAAGTCTTTGGCCAGATAAACTTGAAAAACATTTTACAGCCCTGAAACTTTACCCTCTCTTGAAGATTTCTAGTTCACATTAGCATATTAAATCTTGGATACTTCCTGCAGGCTAAAATCCACTTAACTGAGTATAATTAGTGTTCTTCCTCAACTACAACATGCACACACATACCACCTTGCTTTCTTTCTTGCTTTCTCTCATTTAACACCTAATAACACCTCACAGCATACTTTAAGACATGTCCCACAAACCTGCTAAATAATGCGCTGAAGACGTGAAAGGATTACTTCAACTTCCCCAGAGATCTTACCTTTAAACAAGGCACTAGCAGAACTGAAGCACTTAAAAGGGTTTGCCAAATAGACCTTCCAAGTTATCGCAGGCCCTGAGCAATAATGAGAGACTAAGAGAAAAAATTATGGAAGCTATTCATAAAATACCCGTTTTTCAAATTTCAAATCAGACATTACGTCACTCTCTGTAGCTTCTTTACATTTGTGTCTTTTTAATTTAAAACTGAATGTACAGCGACCTTCAAGTAGTTGGGCAGCCACTGCGGCAGGGCAGAATTCACAATTGTCAGCACACTAGATTAGCATGGGGAGATTATCTACAATAGAACAGCTTTGAAAATAGACACTCCTAAATCCTGGCATTGTTTATGTCAGACAAATAGAAAGTGATGCTGTTTCTATTCACTTGACTGTCAGTGTGTTTCCATGGAGATGGAAGGGGAATTCATGTTTGGAAATGCTTCACAAAGTCAGCGACCTCAATAACTTAGGTCTTGGAGTGTCTTTGTTGCAGGGCATGGAGAGTGTGAGGCAGGCAAATGCCAGTGCTTCAGGGGCTGGGAAGGGGATCGGTGCCAGTGCGCATCAGCATCTGCCCAGCACTGTGTCAATCCGAAAGGCCAAGTGTGTAGTGGAAGAGGCACATGTGTATGTGGCATGTGTGAGTGCACCGATCCCAGGAGCATCGGCCGCTTCTGTGAACATTGTCCCACATGTCACACAGCCTGCAATGAAAACTGGTATGTGTTTCCTGATTCCAAACATACATAGAGCAGTCCTTCATTATATTCATGTTCGACCTTTTCTATTTTGCCTACCTTAACCTAAAAGTTGCCGGATCTTCTCCAGATAAATTATTATCATCACGCTAAAAAAGAACTGAATGAGGAATTTAGGAATTAGAAGACTTAGATTCCAATCTTTGGCCATGCATGAGAATTTATCTAGGTATTCACTGCCTTTTTTGAAATAGGTTTTTTTTTTTTTTAAAGAATAATATTCAGTGTTCATAAAGGTTCATTGGGGTTTTTTTTTTCCCCAGCTTTTTTGAGATATAATTGACGTATAACCTCGTGTAAGTTTAAGATGTACGATATGATGATTTAGGGGCTGCCTGCTTCCCAACTTACTATTAATTAGCTGTTTGATCTAGGGCAAGATTTTTTAAATTCTTTGTGCCTCAGTTTCATGATATTAAAAGTGAGGATAATAATAATAATACCATGGTATAATTCTGTGAAATAATTAAATTAGATGTTCGTGCAAAAAACACCTAAACCTTTGTACTTGGTGCATAGTAATCATAGAATAAATGTTAGCTGTTATTATTGTTTTATTTTTATTCTTTTAAAGATAAAGAGTTGTGGCTATGAAGCACTCTAGAAAGAAGTGATGGATAAGTGAAAGGTGATGTTAAATAATGGTGGCATTGTTGTTTTGTGCCAATAATTAATTTTCCAATAACAGTTTGAGTCCTGCTCACAGACCACTACTCAGAATATCACTGTGCCTTACAATTTGTTTTATTCAATTTTTAAAAAGACAGTCTCAAGTAAAATTTTTTAAATTATGCATTGTAGGTTATGTAACTCACTAGGAAGATAACGATGGAGTGATGGAGGTATTTCTAATGAACCCAACCAAAATTTGAACTGTATGTTCATTGCTAAATTTTTCTAGTAGTATCATAATATTCATCTTCTAAAACATCTGTGCTAGTTGGTTTTGTTTTTGATTTTGCAGTGAGAGTATCTTATTCATTTCCTAGAGATTTTCTTCTCAGTACAGAAAAAATCATTATGTTGATTTTATACATTAAAATATTTTAAATGGTTAGAATGTAATTTTGCCATGGTATTAAATTCAGCCAAGATTACAAATAAATGTCATAGTTTTCTTTCCCAGTTTTACAATTCTGCTGTCCTAAAGCAGTACGCTATTTTATTTTATTTTTTACAGAAAATACTACAGGCTACAACCTTTTAAAAAATTAAATGTTTTCACTTCTGTTTCCCCTTACAGGAATTGTGTGCAATGCCTTCACCCTCACAATCTGTCTCAAGCTATACTTGATCGGTGTAAAACCTCATGTACTCTCAAGGAACAGCATTATGTGGACCAAACATCAGGTAAACAAAAGGTTAATAATCAAAGTACTGAAGAGTATCTGTAGAGAATCATATTCCCCAAAAAGGCTCATAATCAACCATCCTAAAGAAAGAACTAACTGCTTCAATGTTTTCAACCTCCAAGAAATAGTGCTCTGTAAAACCAGCTGAGGATATTTGCCATGGTATGGCTGAATTGTTAGATCTCCCACCTAACAATTAAACTACCATCTCAACTACCCAGCTAAATTCGCATGCTGTGCACCTCCATGGAAGTATACCAAACAGATTTTCTAGAGAGACCTCAGTGAGCCAAGAATAGGAGTTTCCTAGGTAGAGTCCATTTCACCCTTAGAGACAAGGTCTATGGAGCCATCATTACCCTTCACAATCCAAACTTGCTTCCAGTTATAACCTTCCTCATGTCAAACGAACATTTACTTTCATGTTTCAGGTGACGCCAAAAAATTCTAAGTAGCAATGATTTGCTTTTGCAAAGTACATAATTTCAAAAGGGCCATTCCTCCCTGATAATTTTCATTCTGATATAAATATAATTTAGGGGTGAACGAATATAAAGATGGCACAATGGAAAGGGTATGGAAATTTTAGTCTGAAGACCTTAGCTTAAGGCATGTCTCCTGACACTAGTAGCTAAGAAATAAATATCAGCCCTCTTATAAAATTTCACTGAGCCTCAGTTTCCTCATCTGTAAAATGGAGATAATAATACCAACCTCAAAGAGTTGTGTGGATTAAATGAGCCAGTGAACATGAAAAACGTTTTTCAGTTAGAAGATGATATATGAATGGAAGAAACATGTGAAAGCTCTGTTCAAAGATCATTTTGGACAAAAGTTCATTAGACCCCAAATGCCAGCACCCCATTTTGTTCAGGTTTAAGGTGTTAAACTATATAAGAATTAGAAATGAAGCTTGAAATTATGTATTCATTGAAAATGTTCCTACAGCTACTACTATTTCTAGTCTTTCCTCTAACCTGTAAGAATAATTCCAGGTCTTAGAGAGATTGCACAGGAGAATAAACTTTCTCCAGAGTTTAGTTTCCCTCTCCCCTCACATCCGCACTAATCTTAGCCCATAATAAATTTGGCTTTGAGAAGAGCCCATGTGCTGCCAGCTGGGGCTGCAGCAGTCACACCCCCAAGCCAAGTGCCTTTTCTAATAAATAGAGCCCTTATTGTCAACATGTAATTTATTATGTTAAGGAAACAAACCTATGCTGACCTAAGTGTGGTTACAAAAACTATTCCCTTAAAGCTCCTGAGGAAAAGCACTTGCTTGACCTAAACTAAGAAAAGAGGCATGGCCAGGGCTAAATTTTTGGCTCTCCAAATTTTAAAATTTAAAAATGCATGCAGATTTGAGCCCCAAAAATGTCCTCCATCCTAACCCATTAGAAATATTTGTAAAATGTATTAGTAGCTAGGGGCTACCCTCCCCTTCACAACTATTGTGCAAAGAGAGGGAAAGGGCATTTGTTAGCCACCTCTATTATCTATCCACTTGATCACACTTAAAGGGTGTTCTTTTGGTCTTTCTGGCTAAGCTCCTACTAGGCAAGAAGCCATTAAGTGAGATCAAGCCACATGCCACCTTAGCTGATTAAGTATTCTAAGTCAGCCAAGGGAAGTGAAAGGCGTGCATGTCACAAACCTGGGCACCACCAAGGGTACCACTTTTTTTTTCTTTTTTTTTTTTTGCGTTACGCGGGCCTCTCACCGCCGCGGCCTCTCCCGCTGTGGGGCACAGGCTCCGGACGCGCAGGCTCAGCGGCCACGGCTCACGGGCCTAGCCGGTCCGCGGCATGTGGGAATCCTCCCAGAATGGGACACGAACCCGTGTCCCCTGCATCGGCAGGCAGACCCTCAACCACTGCGCCACCAGGGAAGCCCAGGATACCACTTTTGAATAGAGCATCTTGGATTCTCTCTGCGTGTGAGACCATAACAAAGGGAGACTTGCACTTGCATTTGGTGCTTCTATTCCAGTTAGTAGTCCTCCAGCCTCCTTTTAGCGTATCTTTCAAGGAACCTTATCATTATGACCAAGAGAAAACTGGGCTCTAAGTCTTCCCACTTAGAGAAGAGCCCCTGCCCCTGTTACTGAATTCTTGGCGTATTCAAGAGCAATGCTTGGTCATCCCTGGGATTTCAGACACAAATCACTCATGACTGACTGTTCTTCTAAGCCTTGGTAGATCCCCTCCCAAAAGGCATTCTCAAGGAGACCTTCAGACAGTTAGGTGAAGTCCCCAAAGTCTGGAGGATGCGCGGAAAACACATGCTTCTTTAGGCCAGGAGGTAATTTTGTGAGTGTGGGGCAGCTGGTGAGTTCTGTGGAGTACTTGTGTATTATGCAACCAGGTTCCTCTTAGATTAGGGTAATACCTCTGGCAGCCACAGAGCCTGCAGACTTTCCAACTAGAGTTTGCCAAAGGTCTAGGGCTAAAACAGAGACCTAGAATGTCCCTCCTCTTAATGCAGCATTTCCTTTTCCAGCTAGTAATTATCTGTTCTTGAAAAAACAAAAAGTGGAATTTTTAGAAGCAAAATAGGATAGATTTGGTTAACAGACAAGTAAAAAGTAAATTAATAACAATTGAGGAAAGAGATTTGGGTATTGTCCCAAATTATACACTCCCATTTCCTGGAGAAGCTATGTGTAATAATAATGAAAACTTACACTGCAGTTTCAAAGGAAATATTTATTCATCTATTAGAGTAGTACTGATTTTAGCTTCTGCAGATGTTTACTTTATTTTCCATTACTGATGTGTAACAAATGAGGAAGAAGAATAACAAGAAAAACATACGTTAATGCACGGAGCTGTTAAATAATTTTTTAAATCCTATTTTCCACTTAGTGATCCACACCACACCAAAAAAACTGTCCCTCTCTCTGTCGTGGACAAAATTATATTTGGTTAAGGGATTTGGACATATTCCAGTTAGTACAAATAAAGAATCAAGCTGCAAAGAAATAATCTTATCAAATACCTTAATTGTGGCTATTCTCCAAAGGAGAGTTTTCTGTTGAAAATATTTGAATAATAAATGTGTAATAATAATTAGTTTACTTCTTGAATCAACAATAATGGCAGTTCTCTATTTTGAAAATGTAGATTTGCAAATATCTCTGATCCTACTGAGATGATGAACATTATTTGCTTCTAACATTATTGTTAGAACCCTTTGATTTACTCATTCCAGTTTTTTAAACCATTTATTTGTTTGCTTCTTTACAGAATGTTTCTCTAGCCCAAGCTATTTGAGGATATTTTTCATCATCTTCATAGTTACATTCTTGATCGGGTTGCTTAAAGTCCTTATTATTAGACAGGTGATACTACAATGGAATAGTAATAAAATTAAGTCCTCGGCAGATTACAGGGTGTCAGCCTCAAAAAAGGTCAGTGAATTCTAAAAAAGAAATACTTTCAGAATGTTATTGTCTATTTATTATTTCAATATTTAGGCACTTAATGAATGATAATATTTCTTTTCCATCAAGGACAAGTTGATTCTGCAAGGCGTTTGCACAAGAGCAGTAACCTACCGACGTGAGAAACCTGAAGAAATAAAAATGGACATTAGCAAATTAAACACTCATGAAACTTTCAGGTGCAACTTCTAAAAAGATAAAAAAAGTACTTTATGGGAAACTGGATTTTTAATGATCGCTCCTAAAAATTATTATTATAAAATAATAATTTTGTAAGTCACAGGAGGAGATAAATTTTCTAGATCATGCCAGTTGCTGGTTGTCCACTCGAATGAAGACTGACAAGCATCCTCATCATCATGTGACTCACACTGCTGCTGAATTCTTCAGAGAAAAATGTGTCTTACTACTGTTTGATACTAGTGTCATTGTAGCACTTTACTGTAATATATAACTTATTTAGATCAGCATAGAATGTAGATCATCTGAAGAGCACTGATTACACTTTACAGGTACCCATTTCTACACTTCCCAGAGAGACAATGCTGTGAGATAGTTTTGGCATTGTGTCACTACAAGGGTACAGTAATCCCTGCACTAAACATGCAGATGAAAAAATAATATGGCAGTTATACTAATGTTGCCAAACAGTTCAACAATTGGCAGTGAATAGACAAGAACAGATAGATGAGTAAATGATTAGTGTTTCACTCATTCAAGAGATGAACAGATAAAACCTTAATCTTGAGGGATATTGCTTTTGAAACTAGTTTTATGCATGTGTGTTTGTTTTCTTCTTTTACAAGATGGATACTAATTCTAACATTCTTTCCTCTTTGACTTTATATTTTGGTTTTCTTTCTTACAGGATAAGTTTATATAATGTCACAGATGACTGGATTAAATAAGTGCTAAGTTACTACTGCCATAAAACCTAATAATAATACAATGTCACTTTATTAGAATACTTTTAAAAGCTGAACATTTAATAAGGGACACTTCAAGTAACATCAAAATTTGAACAGCTTCATTGTGTGCAGATGTGGAGTTTTATATCTTCTTACCTGGTAAACTGGATGGATTATTTCACCATTTCATTTGTCTAATCATCAGGTTGAAATTCACGAGATATTTAGAAACTCTGCAAAGTTTCTAAGCAAAGTGCCACACTTTTGAGTCTTCTCCAATATTTATTCCAAGTAGATAGTAGCATTTTTCAAATTAAAAGCTAAATTAAGCTATATTATTTTTGCCCTTCAATGCAGTCTAAGGACATTCTTTCTTTGAATCACCTCAACCCTACTCACCAGAATTCTAAAAGTACACAATTGGAGGAGGATAGACAATATCTTATAAATAAGCTAATTCACTCTTGTAGTTAGTCAGAGAACTGAGGCTCAGCAAGTTTAAATGATTTCTCAGAAACCCCTAAGTGACCAAGTGGCAACATTCAAAGAGAACTATTTTCTTATTGCCAGGCCAGTGTTCACTGAACAATGTCATACTACCTCTTGAATCTTTAAAATAATCAATTGGCAAGTATTTTTAGATGTGATTTACTGAAGTCTTAAGTATAAGAAAATTTCAAAACAAAGCAGAAAAAAGTAATTCAAACAGAATTGTCCATGGTTGGCTTCCAGTCTATCTGCTAATCAGCTTCTAAGACACTGCAAAATAGCCTAACTAGAGGGAATTCCATTCACACCATAGCCTGTGTGAACGGCACCCCCTGGAGTTGTGCAGTGCTCCGTGCTCAGCCAGAGAGCTTGATACAGACAGAGGCCATGAACTTTTATCCTCCACAACAGGAACTTCATCACAATTACCATATCCTTACAGACTTGTTCAGTCTGATTTTATTGGCTAGAAGTCCAACAGTACTGTATGCAGTACAGAGCTTTGCCTATGACAACTAAGGAATTTATTTTAAATTCCTTTAAAATGTCTTCTTATAATCAGCTTCCCAGACTTTCTGTCTTCCAGCACTTGAGTTAAAGTGCCAGATATACGCATTTCGATGAAGACTAAATCCCACTTCATATTCTACCCTAAAGAGGATTTAAAAACATATAATAAGTTGTTCTGCAGCCAACAAACACAATAACTCCATCAGCCGTCCCCTGCAGCCAAGCAATTATTATGCTAGGTTGAACTGCATTTCTTTCCCCAAATGAAAAATCAGCGGCATTGACATAATTCAGTACTGTGACTTACTTATGTAAAATACCTTTGATCACCAAGGACAGTGCAAAACTTCTTTTTGCAGTATGCCTGTCACAGCATCCTTTTTAAAAAAGAAAATAAATGGATACTTGACAGCCCCCAAAAAGGAAAAAGTGGAATATATCCATTCACTGAAACGCTGAAAATTTTAAAACATTTTAAAATTTTAAAACATTATAATGTTCATAAGCTAATTTCTATGTGGGCTGAGTTATCCAAAATAGCATAATAATAAAATGAAATTCTTAAAATAAAGGGATATATATTTTGACACTCTCACTAGTTTGCACTAATTTATAGTGGAACAAGGCTCTTCTCATAGGGACAAACTTTCTGATAGGCAGTTCAATGCTAGATGATGACTGCAGTTATGCTTGTGATGTCTTGTGCTTTCCTTTTTTACTTAAAGGTCTAATTCTTAAAAGATTTTAGAGCTTATATTTACTTGAATAATTGACATTTTCCTTGTGAGAAAAGAATTAATATTTGACTAGCTAGAATTAATTAAAAGTTAAGGGAAAACAGGGTATTCTTAGATTAAATAATTTATGTAAATAAAGCCTATTTTCAACTAATATGAACACAGGAGCCTTTTGAGATTCACTGATATTAAACACGAGTTATGAAACTTTAAATAATTAACAAAGTTAAGAACTTCAACAACACTTTTGGTACGACAGCATTTCTGTGCCCTAAAGTATTTCATGATTTAGAAATGTGTCAGATATGCACTACAATATAACTGTATGCATTTTACTTCTCTGGGGATATCTTTACATTGCAGTGTACATGCATTTATAAGCATCTGATATCTTTTTTTGAAATTTATTAATATTTATGAAGTCTCAGACATTCTCTAAAAGACTCAGAAATTCAGTAAAACTCTGATTATGTCCTAAATGTTTAATTTAGCTTTGGTTTATAAAGATTAAAAAAAAAATCTAAGGTTAAACAGAATAGATTTCTCTGGAGGCAAATTTTTCAAAATTAAAATTAGTGGGTGCATCAGATGCAACACTTCACTAAAGAATAAATTTCAAAATTTTTTAATATACACTTAATCTCTATTGAAGATATTCTTATGTATGACAATGGGCATCTATAAGATGTTGAAATATGATTATGATGGACTATGAAAATTTTTCTCCTTAGAATTATGTTCCTCCTGGTATCTGATATAGTAAGTTAAACTCAATGGCTTTTCCTTCCTTTCCTTGCTCCTGTTCTTTTCTACTCATTTTTCCTGAGAGTGCCCCCAAACTTCAAGCTCAATAAGCCTAATTGTGAAAAATAACTGACTATAATGGTATAATGAAGTTCTTCATTTCCATACATCTAATGATTTTAAAACTTATTTGAATCTATGCACCTGAACAAAGACCCATTAAAAACTAAGAATTTTAAATTTTTACAACTGTTCGACTTCTTTCAATTTTAAAGGATTTGAGATCTATATATTTTAATAAAAGTATCAAGTGAAATACAACCACTTGGGAGTTCAATCATGTGCATATTGTATTGTTTTATTTACTCTTAACATTTAATTTACAACTATCCTTATTTATATCGACCTTAAGAACTCCACTTCATGCAATGCAAACTGAGATATATTTTGAAAGAAATATAAAACTAGCATTCTTTCAGATCATTTCCCTTTTCTCTTATAATTCCTCAATGGTAAATTTATTATGGGTAACTAATTATACATGTTCATATTTCATTAATTCTAAGACATCCACTTTTTAATTTAACATCTCTGAAATATATCTCGCAGTTGTTGACCTCTTAGAGGCAGTGTTTGAAGTTTTGCTTAAATAAACATTATACTAATTTATCTTTAACCAAATGTTCATGGGTATAGGGACATTCATTTTTGTATAAATATTTAATAACACATTTATGATAACATGTGAAGTCAGTTTTCAGTACATCTGGATCACATACAACTCAACATGGAGTCTAACCATCTGATTATGAGTTCAGACCTTTAGGTTATAAAAGCTCTTTCAGCCTCCTACTTATGCTTTATGCTAGTGGCTACAATTTCAGCGAACCCTAACCTAATTGACAAGAATGAGTGAGTTTCTCCCAGGTTTGTTAACAAATTTTCATTCTTTTTATTACTTCCTAAAGAATACTTGCATATGATCATCTCACTTTTAGACAGAATTAACTGGAAAAATATTACATAAAACCATCATATTTAGATTTAGATTTTGCATATTTAGGTTTTGCAGCATCTTGTATGTCATATGTCAATGACAGGAGAAAAATATGATATAACCAATCAGTGCTGTAGGAAAACTTTCCCTTCAAGTTCTCCTACATTTTTATTCTTTATCATTTCTGTTCTTTTGTTTGACTTTTTTCTTTGGCTCTGATAAATTCACCTTAAGCCCATGTAATGACTGTCATAAAACTGCATATTTAAATTATTTGAATTATATGAAACAATTGTTCAGCTATCTGGGCAGCTGTTAATGAAATATCTGAGAGTAATAACACTACTCTTTTATCTACCTGGATTACTTTCCCACAAAAATTTACTTTTGTAAGGTAACTCTATTAATCAGGTTTCTAACCTCCATAACCTATTTCAGTTAAAATCATCTAATCCAACAATAAAAAAAACCAAAACACTGCAGTCATCAAGGATGGAAATTGTATGACTTGTATAAAAAATCTTTACTAACTTTACACTGTACAATAGACAAATGTGATTTTGATAACAATTCCACACAATAAGTTTGGCACATAGATTTTATTAATATTGAATATAAAATATTTTAATTCTAAATTAAAATAAAATATAAATGTGCACATATTAATATAGAAATTCATTTGGTGTATATTTAACATAACTTTAAAACCATTTTACATTTACCAGCTACTTCATTTAAGTTTTTTAAATGTCTGCAAAAAAATTAGAAATGTTTTTAAATTTCAGTAATATAACCTATGTATTTCATTTAAGTCCTGCCTTTGTAAAAAAAATTTTTTTTAATATAGAGTGTATTTTTAAATTAAAATATTTGAATATAAAATAGTTCTAAGAAAGAAACTATTTCTCATTAAGCAAGTTTCTTATTATTTCTGGCTTTGAATTATACATAAATTTAAATTGCCTTAAATGACATAGAAGATTGGGGAATACGATAATTTCACATTTTATACTATGAGCCTGTTCATATAATTCTGATTGACTACTAACTTTGGTTTATGTATTTATTAAAGAGCTGACACTGTAGTTTGTTGTGAGATGTTTATTTTTATAACAGAGCTTATAACAGTTATGACAAGGCATTTAATTAATGCATCATTCTGTTTAAAAGTAGGTGTTAACCAATATGAAATTCTATGTTTTAAAATAAAAATGTAAAGATCTAAGTATGCACAGAATGCTTCTTTATTTCTTATTGTGTGCTACATGACTCTCAGCGCTGCCAGACAATAGTACATTGTCACACAAGGAAATGTAATAACATTCATACATGGTCATTGGTAGAGGACATTACATAATTCCAAAAAGCTACTACTTCTGGAAAACTGTAGAGCCAATGATAAAGATGTGAGGCCATCCTAATTGCTCTGTTTCCCTTCAATAGCCACCCAATGGTGAAAGCAGAAGGAATATCCTAATTACAAAAACTGAAAAATTAGCTAAAAGATAAATTGGGCTTTTTCTAGCAGACAAAGGCTTCTACCATCACCTTGATACAAACATAACATGTTCATAATCTTCAACCGCACATTTTCCAGAGCCATATTTAAACAAGTGAAATTTATGGAGTACTCTTGTGTTGTGATTTTCCTTTATTTACTCTAGTGGAAAAACTAAAGCAGATGAGGGAGCACACTGAAAGTTAAATAAGATATGCAGACAGATTTCCTGTCCTTAAGGAGTTTAAACAGTTTGAAGGAAAGGATATGTGTAGCATACTATAGATAAAAGGGTTTCACTGGAGAGATCAGATGGAAGCTATCAGGAGGTTTAACAAGGCCTTTGTTTTTAAGGATTCATCCCAGTTGGTTTTGGGCTACAGTCTTTCAGGCTCAGAATACTGATTTTGTTATGAGTGTTGTTTGGCCCCATTCTTCCCTTCCCTCTTTAGCAATAGGACCCACACACTGAGTTTGAATAGAGCACACAGCTGAGACTTAACTACCCAGACTCCTTTGCAGCTAAATGTGGTTACAGGACTAAATGTTGGCCAGTGGGGCAGATGCGAGAGGACCCCAGGATCTCACTTCCCCTTTCCATGTTTTTGCTATCTCGACAATTAGAGGTGTCTTGGCAAAGGAAACCCGTGCTGAAATATTCAGAGCTTCCCCTTCAGCCAAGAACTGCTCTCCTCAACTGAACCCTGGTAGGGAAACAATCTTTTTAGCTGAACCATTGCATTTGATCGTATAGCAGATATTTTGTACTTTAATGATGTGTTATTTATATAATTGTCTTACTCCTTAGCAATACTAAATACCATTTCTGTCAATTTTTCAAATAAGGAAAACAAGGCACATAGAGGTTAAGCACCGTGTATAAATGAACGCAACCAGTAGGTGGCCAAGGCCGGATTCATAGGCAGATCTGTTTTTCATTCCATAAATGACTGATCATATGTTTTATGAGGATAGATTTTTACTAAGTTAATTAGTTTTACTAGTTTAACTATGTCCTTATGAACCAAAAAAACGTGCAATAAATAAAGTTGAGCAGCTCATATATGTGCAGAAACACTACACAGGAAGAAGTGAATGGAACTTAAAAATGAAAAACAAAATGTTAAGTGCACTCAGATGCTGTAACTAGACTGGAGGAGTCCATGGAGGATAGCATTTGGCCTAGGCCTTGCAGGAAAGGTAAGTGTAGACACGCAGAAAAGCAAGGTCATGGAGAGGTAACGGAATAGTAAAGTAGAAAAGGGAGGGGATTCCATCCAAGAACATTGAAATCTTGTTGAGATGCATCATTGGATACTGAAAAAGAGTAACCTACAGGTTCTAGTCTATGGAAAGCCTGCTTTCCTGACTAAGAAGTTTGAACTTTGGTTACTAGGAAAAAGCAAGCCCTGAAGTTTTTGCACAGAAAAGTGGTATTACTGGAACTATACATGGTTTGGAATATACTAACATAAACTAAATATAATTTTTAATTAAACATTAATTTTATCCCCTCTAATACTAAATATAAATACCACTTAATAATGTTAAATATTTAATTCTATTAAATGCCATTTAATAATAAATTTAAATTCTATTAAGTACTAATGTAAAAGAAACTGAAGTATACAAAAGCTGAAAAATTTGAAAATCCAACTTCCTAACAGCAATCACTTTCATATGTAGGCATATTTTCACTTTATTTTTCTATGCACTTTATAGCTTGTTATGCAGATAACACATATTTGTTGTAAAACATCCAAAAATACCTTGACATTAAAATTAAAATAAATATTACTCCAATCCAACCACTCAGAGTTGACCATTGCTATATATTATGTGTGCGTGTGTTTGTAACTAAGAAAGAAATATGCTATTAATAGTATGGTATAAAGATATTTTTTCTTCGAAAACATTTCAAACATTTTTCCATGTCAAGATTTAAACTATAGCTTTACTAGGTGGATATAAACCCATCCAAGAATGTGCCACAATCATAGCTCTATGTTCAATGAGAAAAAGAATGAGTAAGAAATGATACCAAATATAAAACAATGGTCAACAACTTTAGTATTCAATAGGAGGAGATTGGTTAAATAAACTGTTTTTGAATGGGAGAGATTTGCACATTGATAATGGCAGAGGAGAGGGAGCCAGTGTAGAGAGAAATGTTTATATTGGGGTGGTTTGTATTGGTCTAAGGTACAATAGGGCAGCATTTCAAATTATGACAAAGAGGAATCTGTGAAATGAGCTTAGAGAATTTTCGTGAGGAAATAAAGATTTAGACAAAAGTACAAAGGGAGGGAATAAGAGCTACTGCTACAAGGAAAATTAGAGAGAACTTGGAGATTGGCTAGATACAGGTGATAAGGAAAGAATTTAGTTGAATAGAATTCTAATGCCAACTCTGAAAGTCACTACAGACTTCTACCCAAATTGGATAAAACTCCCAATCTCGTCTCACAAACCACATTGTTCTTGCCAGTCCATGACTTTTAGACTAAATTCTAACTTCATCAAAATATTTGGCCAGACAAAACTAAAGCTGCAAATTTTTAAACCATGTCAATGGTCATGCTTTCAGTATTATCAAAATAAGCCTAAGTACAAGATAAGCAGTATCTCCTTTTAATCTAGTTATTTATATATGAATATTTTGATCATAATTAGAAGTAGTGGTGGGCTGCACAAGAAAAACAAATGGCACCTTGGCTTCCAACTTGGCAATCCTTTAGCACTTATTTGGACTGGTACATTATTTCGTACTTAGGGCCCAATGCTGTTTAGACTTCTTCCAATGAATTGCTTAAAGGTCATAAAAAACTATCTGTCTATAGTGGTGAGAGGAAAACTCTTTCTTTATTGGGCTTTGTCATACTTTGTGCTGTTTTTCCATTGTTATGAGTACAAAATACATTCTAACCATCATTAAAGTCATGAGAGATAATTATCCATTTAAGAAAATCTTAATTTGCCATTAACAACATTTTTAAAATATTTTCCCCTATTAAATTAAGGATAATCTATAGGTCTGTGATTTTCAAAGAGTAGTTCCCAGACCAGCAGCATCAGTGTCACATGAAAAGTTGTTAGAAATGCAGATTTTTAGTCTCTACCCCAAATCTTCTGAATCTGAAACTCTGGGAATGGGGCCCAGAGATCTGTGTTTTAACAAGCTCTCTAAGTAATTCTGATGCCTGCCAAAGTTTAAGAACCATTTCCATAAAGAGTAAAAGTTAGCATCAGGAAACCAAAAGCTATAGATTATGCTTACTGGTGCACATAGACGAGTACCTGATACTCAATACTCAGTGCAAGTACTTATTTATTAAGTGTTGAATGAGCCAGTGATGTTCTATTTTCTCTGAGCCCCTCAGACATGTTCCTTTGAAAACACTGTGCTCAAAATTTGTCTGTCATTTATTATAGCTAAAATCAAAGTAATAAAATGATTGTCTGGCATGTTGTTTAAGAAAATAAAATTGACTTCAATTACTTTTTAAAACAAGCCTAACATATCCAGTGTATGTAGAGGCCCATATTAAATATTTTTATTATCTACAGGCAGTTCTCTTTTTTCTGTCACTTAAACACTCTCTGTTCTTCCCAAAAGCTAAATGCATACAGATTTATGTGTGGGTGTATGAGATAGTGGAGGATCTCTACCACTGCCCTAATTAATAGGGACATTCCTAACATGGTCTATGGAGTTCCATCTTGGTCAGAAGGCTAAATCTTCTCTTCATATTCTCATGTCCACCAAAGTATACAACTTCTCTCCCTCCTCTCTGTTCAGAGGCACTTGCAAGTGTCAAGGTCTGTTGGCTGTCTATAGGGAATACAAGTGGGACAGCAATACCAAGGACAGCTGGGTACAGCATCCTTTCCATTCCACCCACTGGTCGCTGGAGTAGAAAACCCTTCTGCTCCCTCTTACTTTGAGGAATCACACTTGTTTACTCTTCTCTAAGAAAAATATCTAAGTCATCCCTTTCTTCCTTACCCCAGATCCAGTTCTATCTCATCCTGAAAAAAAAAAAAAAAAGTAGCTCTACAGGTATGCATTCAAATTTGTCTCTGGTCCTCTAAATTTTGAACTTATTTTTGCAGTATTTCTGCTTTAGCATGGATTTGGACAAGGGAAAATAACCTGTACAGTATCAGTGAATAGAAAAAAGGAAAGGAAACATATGCGTATGTGTATATAGGGGCAGACAGACCCAAAGAATAAGAAATGGTACTGAGAACTTATTCTGGGGCTCTGGATCCCTCAGGCCAAGGAGGATATAAAGAGAGGGCAGAGACAGGAAGGAATGGATACTGTTAAAAATAACTTTTGAGAGACCCTTGCCTTGAGTCTCCACTTCAGCTTTCTTTGGGGATAGGAGGGGATATTCCCTCTAACTTCCAGCCTAGTGTGGCTTCAAGGGAACTCTTAGGACCTTTGAAATGTATTCTCTACACCTGGGAGACAGAAGTCTGATGCCTAGCTCATGCCAGAAAAAGAGGCTTCATCATAGATTAGTGGTCATAACACATAAGGCTATGGCCTGGGTCCTATCTCCCCCCATGAAAACTAGAGGGAAAGAACGGCAAGTACTAGGTATGTCTGTCCTAATTCTAGCCAAGTGTCATTCTTACTCTACAGGTATATAATCACTATATATATATACATATATATCTTTAATGGCACTTATATTTATAATTATATATAATTTGAAACAATAAATAAGTGTCATTTTCCCTTTCAAATACCGAAACAATACTATCAGACTCTACTCAAGAATGAGTTTAGGTGTAATTTAAACGCCCTCACCCCAACCAGAGAATTTGAGAACAATGAAAAACATGTATTGAAAACATTTGGAATAATACTGTTTATTATGTTTTTAAAATTACTTAGAGTTTATTTTTAGTGCATTTAATATGTATGATATTACTTTGTATAAAAAATATTCACCTTAATCTACAAACTGATTTTGCAAATATTGGTTACTTTTCACTTGGCAATTTCCTTGCTTCCTTTGGTTTGACTCAAGTTTTTATTTTTTTAAAAATAGAAATATAGACTATTATTCAACACTTAAAATGAATACAGTTCTCTCTTTTGCCCTTGGATAAATTGTGAAAAGACCAATTATTAAGC
This sequence comes from Physeter macrocephalus, assembly GCF_002837175.3. Lineage (NCBI taxonomy): Eukaryota > Metazoa > Chordata > Mammalia > Artiodactyla > Physeteridae > Physeter > Physeter macrocephalus. Next base: position 75,263,021 of record NC_041218.1, read on the forward strand.
TTCAAGATTTCATTACTTTGTCCTCTGATGACATTGAGTCTATTTGGGTAGAAAAAATATGTAGAACTCTTCAAGTCAAAATTGTATGACTAGAATGGTAACTATATACGTCAGCTTTTAAATTTCCTTTATTAATAAAAGAAATATATGCAATTTAAGTTTCTTCCTAACTCCTCAGTCATTTAGTAAAATAAGCATACATCTTAACTCTCTATTCTGGTAATGAGTAGATAATGGCCTAATTAGTCAGTAATCATTTGAAAACAAGAGCAGATAGAAGAAGAAACCCACACACTTCCAAAGATATGGGGAGAAAGTAAATGCATTATTTAAAATGATGGTGAGTGAAGGCATCAGTGAGTCTTTTTGATGGGTGTAGGTGGTTCAAGAATAAAAGAGAGACAAATGGTGAAGAAAAAGTCACAGCAGGAATAATCTCCATCACTTATCTACCAGTCCTTACACACACACACACACACACACACACACACACACAAACACATACTCATTCTCACACACACATACACACACTCACATATACTACTCTGTATGAGATATGACATGTCATGACACAGCTGCCCAGCATCCCTTTTGGATTTTCTTTCTTTACGTTTAATTTACATGCAATACAATGCACAAATCTTAAGTTTATAACTTGATAAGTTTTGATAAATATATACCCCTGTATAACCACCATAGAACATTTTTGTCACTTCAAAAGGTTCTTTATGCCCCTTTCCGGTCAACCAATCCCCTTCTTATGATAGTTAATTTTATGTCAACTGGATTGGGACACAGTGCCTAGATATTTAGTCAAGTAGTATTCTGCATATTACTGTAAGAGTGTTTTAGGGTGAGATTTACATTTAAATCAGTGTACTTCGAGTTCTCCATAATGTAGGTGGGCCTCATCCAATCATTTGAAATTGAAGTTGAATCAGTCTGTCACTGAATCGAGCAAAAAGCTGATCTCTCTCAAGCAAGAGGGAATTCTCTAGCAGTCTGCCTCTGGAGCAACATCAGCTCTTCCTGGTTCTCCAACAGACTGCCTTTGGACTTGAACTGCAACTCTCCTGAGTCTGTCGCCTGCTGGCCTCCCCAAACAGATTTTGGACTTACCAAGCCTCCACAATTACATAGGTAAATTCCTTTAGGTCTATCTATCTATCTATCTATCTATCTATCTATCCTGTTGGTTCTGTTCCACTGGAGAAACTAACACACCTCCTCTTCCATGCAATCACTGATTTCTCTTACCATAACCAAACAGCTTTCTTACTTGTAATTTCCCTCAGAATTAACAGACCTTCCCCTGACATTTATCCAAACCCAATCTTTTCATAGCAACTAAGTATGGAAGCTAGTATAATACTTAAATAAATTACCTTTGTTTTTTAAAAAAGTCAGGTTTATTGTAGTATAATTTATCCTCGAGAAAAATTCATTCTTTTCAGATGGATCTCAACAAATGCATGTATATCACTGTACAACCACTATCATAATCAAGATGCAGAATAATTCCCAAAAGTTTCCAATGCCCCTTTTATAGTCAGTCAATTCTTATTATCCCCAGCCCCTGGCAACCACTAATCTGATTTCCATCCCTATAGTCTCCTTTTATCAGAATGTCATACAAATGGAATTATGCCGTATATAGCCTTTTGTGTATGGCTCCTTTCACGTAGCATAGTGATTTTCAGATTCAGCCATAATGGCATGTATAAGAAATACATATTGCTGAACTGTAAGATTCTACTGCATGAATGTACCACAATTTGATGATCCAATCACTGGTTAATGAGAATTTGGATTATTTCCAGTTTTTAATGATTTTTGAGTGAAAATGCTATAAGCATTCTCATAAAGCCTTAATGCAGACATATGTTTTGTTTCTCTTGTTTAAAGACCTAGGAGTAGAACTGTTAGGTCAAACAGTTAGTGTATGGTTAACATTATCAGAAACTACCAATCTGTTTTGCAAAGTGGCTGTACCATTTTACATTCCCAGCTGCAACAGATGAGTATTCCAGTTGCTCTGGATCCATGTTAGGACTCTGTAGTGTCAAGTTTTTAAAAGCCATTCTAGTAGCTGTGTACTGCTCTATCTTGGTGGTTTTAATTTGTACTTGCCTAATGACTAAAGATCTGTAACTTCTTTTCATGTGCTTCTTTACTACCTGTAGTGGCCAGCATCCAAGTCTCCCCCACCTCCCCCGCCCACCCCCAACAAATGATCCTGAGATACTGGTATTCATACCTCTATATACTTCTCCTAAATTTAATAGGACTTTGTAACAAATAACAAATAGGATACCATGAAAATGATACAGTGTAACTTCTGAGGCTAAGTCATAAAAGCCACTGTTGCTTCCTCCTTGATGGCTCTTGGCTCACTCACTTTGTTTTGTTTTTTTTCTTTTAACATCTTTATTGGAGTATAATTGCTTTACAGTGGTGTGTTAGTTTCTGCTTTACAACAAAGTGAATCTCCCTCCCACCGTCCCTATCCCACCCCTCTCGTGGTCACAAAGCACAGAGGTGATCTCCCTGTGCTATGCGGCAGCTTCCCACTAGCTATCTAATTTACATTTGGTAGTGCATATATGTCCCTGCCACTCTCTCACTTCGTCACAGCTTACCCTTCCCCCTCCCCATGTCCTCAAGTCCATGCTCTAGTAGGTCTGTGTTTTATTCCTGTCCTACCACTAATCTCTTCATGACATTTTTTTTTCTTAGATTCCATATATATGTGTTAGCATACGGTATTTGTTTTTCTCCTTCTGACTTACTTCACTCTGTATGACAGACTCCAGTTCTATCCACCTCATTACAAATAACTCAGTTTCATTTCTTTTTATGGCTGAGTAATATTCCATTGTATATATGTGCCACATCTTCTTTATCCATTCATCTGTTGATGGACAGTTAGGTTGCTTCCATGTCCTTGCTATTGTAAATAGAGCTGCAATGAACATTTTGGTACATGACTCTTTTTGAATTATGGTTTTCTCAGGGTATATGCCCAGTAGTGGGATTGCGGGGTCGTATGGTAGTTCTATTTGTAGTTTTTTAAGGAACCTCCATACTGTTCTCCATAGTGGCTGTATCAATTTACATTCCCACCAGCAGTGCAAGAGGGTTCCCTTTTCTCCACGCCCTCTCCAGCATTTATTATTTCTAGAGTTTTTGATGATGGCCAATCTGACCGGTGTGAGATGATATCTCATTGTTGTTTTGATTTGCATTTCTCTAATGATTAATGATGTTGAGCATTCTTTCATGTGTTTGTTGGCAATCTGTATATCTTCTTTGGAGAAATGTCTATTTAGGTCTTCTGCCCATTTTTGGATTGGGTTGTTTGTTTTTTTGTTATTGAGCTGCATGAGTTGCTTATAAATTTTGGAGATTAATCCTTTGTCAGTTGCTTCATTTGCAAATATTTTCTCCCATTCTGAGGGTTGTCTTTTGGTCTTATTTATGGTATGCTTTGCTGGGCTCACTCACTGACGTAAGCCAGTTGCCATATAATGACGACATTCAGAAAACCATATGGAGGGGACTTCCCTAGCAGTCCAGTGGTTAAGACTCTGCACTTCCACTACAGGGGTCATGGGTTTGATCCCTGTTCCAGGAACTAAGATCCCACATGCCGCCTGGTAAGCACAGTGGCCAAAAGAAAAACCGCCTAAAGAGAAAACCCTATGGAGAGATCCACATGATAAGGAAGTCAGGCCTCCTGACATTAACCAGCACCAACTTGCCAGGCATGTGAGCCATTGTGAAGGCAGATCCTCAAGCCCCAGTTAAGGCTTCAGATGACTGCAGCCCCCACCAACATCTTAGCTACAAAACAGAACAACACCAGTTAAAATGCTCCTGATTTCTTGAACTACAAAAACTCAGAAAATTTTTTATCATTATTTTAAGCAACTAGGTTATTTAGTAAATTGTTATGTGATAATAGATAATTAACATACCATTCATATCTTTTCTTTGGTAAAATGTATGTTCAAGCCTTCAGTCTATTTTTTTTTAATGGGTTGTCTTCCTGTTCTTGAGTTAAAAGATTTCTTTATATACTTTGGGTATAAATCCTTTATAAGATAGGTGTTCTTCAAATGTTTTCTCCCAGATTTTTGGCTTGTTTTCTTTCATTTTCCTAACAGACTCTTTCAAGGAAAGAAATTTCATATTTTGATGAAGTCCAATTTGTCTACTTTTTCTTTCGTGGTTCATACTTCTGGTGTCATATCTAAGAAATCTTAGCCTAATGAAAGGTCAAAATATTTTTTTCTCATATTTCCTTCAGGAAGTTTTATAAATTTAGGCTTTACTTTTAGATATGCAATCCATTTTTAAGTTTTTTAAAAATACAGTGGAGTTCATTTTTTCAAAGTCTAATTATTCCAGCAGACTATAAATCATAGCAAGATCTTTAGAAAGACTATTCTTTATCCATTAAATAAACTTAGTACCTTTGTAAAAAAAAAAAAAAGAATCAATTGACTACAGTTGACTCTCAAACAATGTAGGGGTTAGGGGAACTGATCCTTTGCACAGTCCAAAATTTGGGCCTAATTTATAGTCAGGCCTCAGTGTGCATGGTGCCTCCTTGTCTGTGATTCAGTATCTGCAGATTCAACCAACTACGGATCATGTAGTACTGTAATATTTACTACTGAAAAAATCCATCTATAAGTGGACCTAAGCAGTTCAAACCCAAATGTTGTTCAAGGGTCAACCATATACGTGTGTGGTTCTATTTCTAGACTCCATTCTATTCCATTGGTCTATTTGTATATCCTTTACCAGTATTTCATTGGCTTTATTACTCTAGCTTTAGAGTATAAATCTTGAAATCAGTATGAATTCTCCAACTTTGTTTTTTCTTTGTCAAAAGTTCTTTGGCTATTGTTGGGACTCTGCTTTCCACACACATTTTAAAATATACATTTTCCAGTTTCTGTAAAAAGGCCTGATGAGGTTTTAATCAGGACTCTATTAACTACATAGACCAGTGTAGTGAGAATTGAAATCTCTTTTTTTTTCTAGTTATGAAGATAAGCCTTCCTTCTTTTTTTTTTGAATTTTTGAATTTTATTTTATTTATTTTTTTATTAAGCAGGTTCTTATTAGTTATCCATTTTATACATATTAGTGTATATATGTCAGTCCCAATCTCTCAATTCATCCCATCACCAAGCCTCCGCCACTTTCCCCTGTAGTGTCCATACATTTGTGTTCTACATCTGGGTCTCTATTTCTGCCCTGCAAACCAGTTTATCTGTACCATTTTTCTAGGTTCCACATATATGTGTTAACATACGATATTTCTTTTTCTCTTTCTGACTTACTTTACTCTGTATGACAGTCTCTAGATCCATCCACCTCTCTACAAATGACCCAATTTCGTTCCTTTTTATGGCTGAGTAATATTCCATTGTGTATATGTACCACATCTTTATCCATTCTTCTGTCAATGGGCATTTAGGTGGCTTCCATGAACTGGCTATTGTAAATAGTGCTGCAATGAACACTGGGGTGCATGTGTCTTCTTGAATTATGGTTTTCACTGGGTATATGCCCAGTAGTGGGATTGCTGGGTCGTACAGTAATTCTACTTTTAGTTTTTTAAGGAACCTCCATACTGTTCTCCACAGTGGCTGTATCAATTTACATTCCCACCAACAGTGCAAGAGGGTTCCGTTTTCTCCACACCCTCTCCAGCATTTGTTGTTTGTAGATTTTCTTCTTTTTTTTTTTTTTTTTGCGGTACGCGGGCCTCTCACCGCTGTGGCCTCTCCCGTTGCGGAGCACAGGCTCCGGACACTCAGGCTCAGCAGCCATGGCTCACGGGCCCAGCCGCTCCGCGGCACGTGGGATCCTCCCAGACCGGGACACGAACCCGTATCCCCTGCATCGGCAGATGGACTCTCAACCACTGCGCCATCAGGGAAGCCCTGTAGATTTTCTGATGATGCCCATTCTAACTGGTGTGAGGTGATACCTCACTGTAGTTTTGATTTGCATTTCTCTAATAATTAGTGATGTTGAGCAGCTTTTCATGTGCTTCTTGGCCATCTGTATGTCTTCTTTGGAGAAATGTCTATTTAGGTCTTCTGCCCATTTTTTTATTGGGTTGTTGGTTTCTTTTAATATTGAGCTGCATGAGCTATTTATATATTTTGGAGATTAATACTTTGTTCATTGATTGGTTTGTAAATATTTTCTCTCATTCTGAGGGTTGTCTTTTTGTCTTGTTTATGGTTTCCTTTGCTGTGCAAAAGCTTTTAAGTTTCATTAGATCCCATTTGTTTATTTTTGTTTTTATTTCCATTTCTCTACAAGGTGGATCCAATAGGATACTGCTGTGATTTATGTCATGGAGTGTTCTACCTATGTTTTCCTTTAAGAGTTTTATAGTGTCTAGCATTACATTTAGGTCTTTAATCCATTTTGAGTTTATGTTTGTGTATGGCGTTAGGGAGTGTTCTAATTTCATTCTTTTACACATAGCTGTCCAGTTTTCCCAGCAACACTTATTGAAGATGCTGTCTATTCTCCATTGTATATTCTTGCTTGCTTTATCACAGGTAAGGTGACCATATGTGCGTGGGTTTATCTCTGGGCTTTCTATCCTGTTCCATTGATCTATATGTCTGTTTTTGCACCAGTACCATACTGTCTTGATTACTGTAGCTTTGTAGTATAGTCTGAAATCAGGGAGTCTGTTTCCGCCAGCTCTGTTTATTTCCGTCAAGTTTCATCATTAGTGTATAGGAATGCAAGTGATTTCTGTGCATTAATTTTGTATCCTGCAACTTTACCAAATTCGTTGGTTGGCTCTAGTAGTTTTCTGGTGGTATCTTTACGATTGGTAATTTGATAGGGATTGCATTAAATCTGTAGATTGCTTTGGGTAGCATAGTCATTTTAACAATACTGATTCTTCCAATGCAATAACATGGTATATCTCTCCATCTGTTTGTATCATCTTTAATTTATTTCATCAGTGTCTTATA
>NC_041218.1:75270797-75283281 GCF_002837175.3 Physeter macrocephalus
TTTTATCATAAATGGGTGTTGAATTTTGTCAAAAGCTTTTTCTGCATCCATTGAGATGATCAGATGGTTTTTCTTCTTCAGTTTGTTAATATGGTGTATCACATTGATTGATTTGCATATACTGAAGAATCTTTGCATCCCTGGGATAAATCCCACTTGATCATGGTGTATGATCATTTCAATGTGTTGCTGGATTCTGTTTGCTAGTATTTTGTTGAGGATTTCTGCATCTATATTCATCATCAGTGATATTGTCTGAAATTATCCTTTTTTGTAGTATCTTTGTCTGGTTTTGGTATCAGGGTGATGGTGGCCTCATAGAATGAGTTTGGGAGTGTTCCTTCCTCTGCAATTTTTTGGAAGAGATTGAGAAGGATAGGTGCTATCTCTTCTCTAAATGTTTCATAGAATTCACCTGTGAAGCCATCTGGTCCTGGACTTTTGTTTGTTGGAAAATTTTTAATCACAATTTCAATTTCATTACTTGTGATTGGTCTGTTCATATTTTCTATTTCTTCCTGGTTCAATCTTGGAAGGTTATACCTTTTTAAGAATTTGTCCATTTCTTCCAGGTTGTCCATTTTATTGGCATAGAGTTGCTCGTAGTAGTCTCTTATGATGCTTTGTATTTCTGCGGTGTCCGTTGTAACTTCTCCTTTTGCATATCTAATTGTATTGATTTGAGTCCTCTCCCTCTTTTTCTTGATGAGTCTGGCTAAAGGTTTATCAATTTTTGTTTATCTTTTCAAAGAACCAGCTTTTATTTTTATTGATCTCTGCTATTGTTTTCTTTGCTTCTATTTCATTTATTTGTGCTCTATCTTTATGATTTCTTTCCTTCTACTAACTTTGGGTTTTGTTTGTTGTTCTTTCTCTAGTTCCTTTAGGTATAAGGTTAGATTGTTTATTTGAGTTGTTTCTTGTTTCTTGAGGTAGGCTTGTATTGCTATAAACTTCCCTCTAAGAACTGCTTTTGCTGCATCCTATAGGTTTTGGATTGTCGTGTTTTCATTGTCATTTGTCTCTAGGTATTTTTTGATTTCCTCTTTGATTTCTTCAGTGATCTCTTGGTTATTTAGTAATGTATTGTTTAGCGTCTATGTGTTTGTGTTTTTTTCGTTTTTTTCCATGTAATTGATTTCTAATCTCATAGCATTGTGGTCAGAAAAGATGCTTGATATTATTTCAATTTTCTTAAATTTACTGAGGCTTGATTTGTGACCCAAAATTGATCTATCCTGGAGAATGTTCCATGTGCACTTGAGAAGAAAGTGTAGTCTGCTCTCTTGGGGTGGAATTTCCTATAAATATCAATTAAATCTATCTGGTCTATTGTGTCATTTAAAGCTTGTGTTTCCTTATTAATTTTCTGTTTGGATGATATGTCCATTGGTGTGAGTGAGGTGTTAAAGTCCCCCACTATTATTGTGTTACTGTCAATTTCCTCTTTTATAGCTGTTACCAGTTACCTTATGTATTATGGTGCTCCTATGTTGCATGCATAAATATTTATAATTGTTATATCTTCTTCTTGGATTGATCCCTTCATAATTATGTAGTGTCCTTCCTTGTCTCTTGTAACATTCTTTATTTTAAAGTCTATTTTATCTGAGTATTGCTACTCCTGCTTTCTTTATATTTCCATTTGCATGGAATATCTTTTTCCATTCCCTCACTTTCAGTCTGTATGTGTCCCTAGGTCTGAAGTGTGTCTCTTGTTGACAGCATATATATGGGTCTTGTTTTTCTATCCATTCAGTGAGTCTGTGTCTTTTGGTTGGAGCATTTAATCCATTCATGTTTAAGGTAATTATCTATATGTATGTTCCTATTACCATTTTCTTAATTTTGGGGGGTTTGTTTTTGTAGGTCCTTTTCTTCTCTTAGTTTCCCACTTCGAGAAGTTCCTTTAGCATTTGTTGTAGAGCTGGTTTGGTGGTGCTGAATTTTCTTAGCTTTTGCTTGTGTGTAAAGCTTTTGATTTCTCCGTCGAATCTGAATGGGATCCTTGCCAGGTAGAGTAATCTTGGTTGTAGTTTCTTCCCTTTCATCACTTTAAATATATCATGCCACTCCCTTCTGCCTTGTAGAGTTTCTGCTGTCTCTCTCTTCTCCTTCTGGGCCACTATAATGCGAATATTGTTGTGTTTAATGTTGTCCCAGAGGTCTCTTAGGCTGTCTTCATTTCTTTTCATTCTTTTTTCTTTATTCTGTTCCATAGAAGTGAATTCCACCATTCTATCTTCCAGGTCACTTACCCGTTTTCCTGCCTCAGTTATTCTGCTATTGATTCCTTCTAGTGTATTTTTCATTTCAGTTATTGTACTGTTCATTTCTGTTTGTTTGTTCTTTAATTCTTCTAGGTCCTTGTTAAACATTTCTTGCATCTTCTCGATCTTTGCCTCCATTCTTTTTCCGAGGTCCTGGATCATCTTCACTATCATTATTCTGAATTCTTTTTCTGGAAGGTTGCCTATCTCCACTTCATTTAGTTGTTTTTCTGGGGTTTTATCTTGTTCCTTCATCTGGTACATAGCCCTCTGCCTTTTCATCTTGTCTATCTTTCTGTGAATGTGGTTTATGTTCCACAGGCAGGACTGTAGTTCTCCTTGCTTCTGCTGTCTGCCCTCTGATGGATGAGGCTATCTAACAGGTTTGTGCAAGTTTCCTGATGGGAGGGACCGGTGGTGGATAGAGCTGGCTGTTGCTCTGGTGGGCAGAGATCAGTAAAACTTTAATCAGCTTGTCTGCTGATGGGTGGGGCTGGGTTCCCCCCCCCCCCCCGCCTTGGTTATTAGCCTGAGGCGACCCAACACTGGAGCCTACTAGGGCTCTTTGGTGGGGCTAATGGCGGACTCTGGGAGGGCTGATGCCAAGGAGTACTTCCCAGGACTTCTGCTGCCAGTTTCCCTGTCCTCACAGTGAGACACAGCCACCCTCTGCCTCTGCAGGAGACCCTCCAACACTAGCAGGTAGGTCTGGTTCAGTCTCCTATGAGGTCACTGCTCCTTCCCCTGGGTCCCAATGTGCACACTACTTTGTGTGTGTCCTCCAAGAGTGGAGACTCTGTTTCCCCCAGTCCTGTCGAAGTCCTGCAATCAAATCCAACTAGCCTTCAAAGTCTGATTCTCTAGGAATTCCTCCTCTCGTTGCCAGACCCCCAGGTTGGGAAGCCTGCTGTGGGGCTCAGAACCTTCAATCCAGTGGGTGAACTTCTGTGGTATAAGTGTTCTCCAGTTTGTGATTCACCCACCCAGCAGTTATGCGGTTTGATTTTATTGTGATTGCCCCCCTCCTACCATCTCATTGTGGCTTCTCCTTTGTCTTTGCATGTGGGGCATCTTTTTTGATGAGTTCCAGTGTCTTCCCATCGATGATTGTTCAGCAGTTAGTTGTGATTCCGGTGCTCTCGCAAGAGGGAGTGAGCGCACGTCCTTCTACTCCGCCATCTTGAACCAATCTGAGAACTGAAATCTTAGCAATCTTGATTCCTCTGGTCCATGAACAAGATACAGCTCCAATTAATTAGATGTTCTTTGATTTTTCTCAATGATTTATAGCTTTCAACATACAAATCTTACACATATTTTGTTAGATTTATCCCTATGCATTTTATATTTTAATTCAATTTTAATGATACTTTTTATTAATTTCCATTTTAATTTTCCATTATCAGTATAGAAAAATACAATTGATTTTTGTGTATTGACCCTTTACCCTATGACCTTTCTAAACTCACATCTTAGTGAATGCAATGTTGAACAGGAGTAATTAAAGCATACACTTTGCACTGTCTCCAACTCTTGGGTGAAGGCATTTGGTCTTTCACCATTAAGTTAGTTATGAGCTGTAGGCTTTTATAGTTATGCTCTTTATCAACTTGAGGAAATTCCCTTCTGTTCCACATTTGCTAAGAGTTCCTTCATGATGGCTGTTGACTTTTTCAAATGTCTTTACTACATCTATTGACATGATCATATTTTTTTCCTTTTTAGCTTGTTGATATGGTGATTTACATTAATTGATTTTTTTGAATGTTCAACTAACCTAGCTGTTTGTAAAGACCCCCCACCATATAAACTTACTCTCTATATATTCAGCCAAATTTTGCACAAGGTGCAATCACAAACCCTAAACTGTGGGACCTCACTATCCTGACACTCATCCTTTGACCCACAATCCTCTTTTCCCTTCACCTATCTGGATCCCTGTGTACCTTCAAGGTCCAGTTCAATTCCACCTCCTCCATGAGCCTTTTTCCAGTTATCTAAGTTCTCTCTCCATGGGCCAATCATTTGAAGATGAGCACTCTTCCAAATTTTTATTATCAAGAAGCAATATCAAGAAGAGGGAGAAATTGCTGGGGGTCAGCAAATGGAGATAAGAGTCAGTGGAGGAGAGTAGGGTAGCATAATATTTGAGTATCACAACTGGTATTTTTCTCCTAGCACAATAACACAGGGAATTTCTAGTTCTAGTTCTGGGGAGATTCCAGTCATGTTATGCTCATAGATAATCCTCCTCCCACCCTTACTCTTCTTGGAGCAATTCTGAAAGACTGTGCTCATTTTTTTTTTTTTTTTTGGTGGAACTGCAAAGATAAAGAGAGCCTCCTGTTTCTCTGAAAATACTTTGTAAAAATATGAATAAAATAAAGATAAAATGTTGCATATATTTATACAATAAATGCTCAGCAGTACCTTGTATGAAACATTGTGTTAACCTTTGTAGGGGATACAAAGATAAGATCTGTTTGACATCTCTGAATTTAAATTACACATAATGCAATTTATGTATACTTATGTTTACTTATTATTTCTTGTGTTGAAATCTCTATTCTTTTGTAGTCCCCCACCCCAGAAACACACACTCAGCTTCCTTCTACCCATGGAAAAGTGCTATTCAATATACAAATACTAAAATATATGATCACATAAAAACATTATTAACATCAATTTAGCACTACTATTTTGCATAGGTTTACACAACCAGTTTCATTATCAAACAATTGTGAAATATAATCCTTAATTTTTAAAAATAATTTTGAATATTTTGTCATAATCTTTGACTAGAAAACCCATTTAAAACATAGCAAACTGGTTTTAATAAAAATTAAAAATGAAAAGCACCTTGTTTAAAGCCAGCTTTTAGAATTAAAACCATATGGGAGCTCTGAACGGTGCAGCTTTTGGCTCTGTCAGGATTTCTGTGATGAAACTGGCACCTGTTTTCATGGAAGTATTTTGCCACCTATGCTGTGGGACATTTGCAGCTTTGGCCTTAATAACTGTCTCCAGCTGATTATTAAATTACCTGGGTAAGGAACTGCAAACTGTTAAATATTTCTTTTTGAAATTTGTCTTAGTGTGGCAGACATAGTACAGAGTAACTGCAGAAATTGCCAAATGTTGGATTAGCACTACCCCCCTCAGATCAGAATCTTAAGACACAACAGTAAAACTTTGGTGATTTCCATGATCCAAGATGAAAAACAAAGAAGAAAGTCTGATACTGTAAATGATAGTGGGGATTTTTCTCCTTTATATTAAAACTCAGCTAATTAAAGTTCAGCTGGAATTTACAGTACTCAGTGGTCAAAATCAAATGTATGACTTGAACTACAAGTCAACTGCATTAAGAGTAATAGACCAGGATACTTGATGAATCCTAGTTTTACATGTTACCCATTATCAAATTCTGTGAGCAAGTCTGAATTCTACCTTGAATAATTCAGGAACCATCTTCATGAGAAAGTCTGTGTGAATAGACTTTCTTCTATCTTCTGAAATTCTGATTTTCTGCTATGTTTTTCTAGCTAAGCCTTGTCAACCTAAAGTAAATAATTTATTAGTTCTAGTAAAGATATGATGGTAAAAGAAGAAACAACATAGAACCGTTTATAAAAGGAATGCTTCAAAAGTCTGCAGCTATGTAGAGTCTTCTTCAGTGCCTATTTATAAGTCATCAAAGAAAACCAGTAGAGACAGTTCAGAGTATTTGAGCTGAGCGGTAATATAGGAATTACCCAAGGGAAGAGGAATACCTTGTTCACCCTTTGCCAGCTCCTGCAGAGCCATGCCACACTGAGGAGGAAATACTCTCCACAAACACAAAGAAGTCTTCTCTCAAAGGGACAACCTTTGATCCCTTCCTGTAAGGTGTGTTTGTAAGGTGTGTTTGCTGTATTATTTAAGAATATTCAATTCTCCTATGAAAGACAAGAAAAGCAAATGGAATCAATGAAACTCATGAGAAACATTAAATATATATAGTAAGTATAAAAGTAGCTGTGAGACACAGGAGAAACTCAAATGTTAAGGCATAGATAGTAAGTTAGTAACCTGTGAGATACATTAGACACAGATAGAGTAAGAAGAGCATAAGTGATAAATATAGGTGGAGATGGAAAGATCAAAGACACCAAATATTCATATGGCACATGAGACACCAAAACTTCATATTCTACTAAATATTTATGAGGCAAAAGAGATACCAAATATTTATGAGATACTCAATACTCATGGGATTTAAAATTGCCCCCCACCCATTGGTGACACCCATTCTGGCTCACGTGTCCTCTGCCTAAGACATGCAGATAAAATCTACAACTGCTCTGCAAGCTAATGGGCAAGCTACAGCTGTGGCCAGGAATATTTGCCCCTGTGTCTCTCCTAAAGCACAAGCACTTATTGACTTCAGGCACTTTCTATTGGCTGAGTTCCTTGCTCACTCTCAACTCTGGTCCTTGTAATTACCCTGACAGTGGGAATGATTGATGAGGCAGAGAGAAAGATAAGACATAGGAACACTGTATAGCACAGAATTCGCATAGTGTGGTCCTTCCAACTCTCTACCCTTTTCTAAATGTATTAACCTACCCCATCTATTTTCTCTTACTTCTCATTCTTTGTTTTAAGTTGATTCAATAAATCATAAATTTTCATGATTTGAGTTTAGTCTCTGAGTCTTTCTGTTCTGTGACCTCTGGGAAAGCTTCTCTGGTTGTATACTTGCAGGCTTCCATTGAACCATAATTTCCCTATATGACACCGCATCTCCAGCACCTCCAGTGTTGACTCTCAGCCTTGCAGTCCTGTTTGGTGTAGAGTATGACAGGTATTTAAGGAATCCAGAAGGACCTCAATGATGCTGTTGAGCTCTCCAGACTTAGACCCTCTTGCTGTCATCTATGCCTAAACAACAAAGCACCTTCCTATACTTGAGACATTTTTTATATGAGTAGATTAATTTTCCTTACATAATCTCCCATTTCTTTCTGACCTTTACATTGCCAGTTTTCCATTTTATTAGTTTTGTCATAAATAATTTTTCTATTTTAGATCATTACTGGAGAAATTTTTCATTACATTATTGAGAGTCTTCCTCCCACTCTTGCCCCAGTCACACAGTTTCTTTTTCCACAAACAGCAAATATTTTCAGTTTTTTGAGTAGGAGAAAGTAGATAAAAAAGAATGACAATGACCCAAGTCACTCAACCAAATTTAACTTTTACACTGTTCCCAAGTCTGGTAAGGATGAGAGGAAATAATTTCCATCAAAAAACATTTAAAGGGCTTCCCTGGTGGCGCAGCGGTTGCGCGTCCGCCTGCCGATGCAGGGGAACCGGGTTCGCGCCCCGGTCTGGGAGGATCCCACGTGCCGCGGAGCGGCTGGGCCCGTGAGCCATGGCCGCTGAGCCTGCGCGTCCGGAGCCTGTGCTCCGCAGCGGGAGAGGCCACAGCGGAGGAAGGCCCGCATACCACCAAAAAAAAAAAAAAAAAAAAAACATTTAAAGTATTTTATTATTAATTTTACAGTACTCAGTGGTCAAAATCAAATGTATGACTTGAACTACAAGTCAACTGCATTAAGAGTAATAGACCAGGATACTTGATGAATCCTAGTTTTACATGTTACCCATTATCAAATTCTGTGAGCAAGTCTGAATTCTACCTTGAATAATTCAGGAACCATCTTCATGAGAAAGTCTGTGTGAATAGACTTTCTTCTATCTTCTGAAATTCTGATTTTCTGCTATGTTTTTCTAGCTAAGCCTTGTCAACCTAAAGTAAATAATTTATTAGTTCTAGTAAAGATATGATGGTAAAAGAAGAAACAACATAGAACCGTTTATAAAAGGAATGCTTCAAAAGTCTGCAGCTATGTAGAGTCTTCTTCAGTGCCTATTTATAAGTCATCAAAGAAAACCAGTAGAGACAGTTCAGAGTATTTGAGCTGAGCGGTAATATAGGAATTACCCAAGGGAAGAGGAATACCTTGTTCACCCTTTGCCAGCTCCTGCAGAGCCATGCCACACTGAGGAGGAAATACTCTCCACAAACACAAAGAAGTCTTCTCTCAAAGGGACAACCTTTGATCCCTTCCTGTAAGGTGTGTTTGTAAGGTGTGTTTGCTGTATTATTTAAGAATATTCAATTCTCCTATGAAAGACAAGAAAAGCAAATGGAATCAATGAAACTCATGAGAAACATTAAATATATATAGTAAGTATAAAAGTAGCTGTGAGACACAGGAGAAACTCAAATGTTAAGGCATAGATAGTAAGTTAGTAACCTGTGAGATACATTAGACACAGATAGAGTAAGAAGAGCATAAGTGATAAATATAGGTGGAGATGGAAAGATCAAAGACACCAAATATTCATATGGCACATGAGACACCAAAACTTCATATTCTACTAAATATTTATGAGGCAAAAGAGATACCAAATATTTATGAGATACTCAATACTCATGGGATTTAAAATTGCCCCCCACCCATTGGTGACACCCATTCTGGCTCACGTGTCCTCTGCCTAAGACATGCAGATAAAATCTACAACTGCTCTGCAAGCTAATGGGCAAGCTACAGCTGTGGCCAGGAATATTTGCCCCTGTGTCTCTCCTAAAGCACAAGCACTTATTGACTTCAGGCACTTTCTATTGGCTGAGTTCCTTGCTCACTCTCAACTCTGGTCCTTGTAATTACCCTGACAGTGGGAATGATTGATGAGGCAGAGAGAAAGATAAGACATAGGAACACTGTATAGCACAGAATTCGCATAGTGTGGTCCTTCCAACTCTCTACCCTTTTCTAAATGTATTAACCTACCCCATCTATTTTCTCTTACTTCTCATTCTTTGTTTTAAGTTGATTCAATAAATCATAAATTTTCATGATTTGAGTTTAGTCTCTGAGTCTTTCTGTTCTGTGACCTCTGGGAAAGCTTCTCTGGTTGTATACTTGCAGGCTTCCATTGAACCATAATTTCCCTATATGACACCGCATCTCCAGCACCTCCAGTGTTGACTCTCAGCCTTGCAGTCCTGTTTGGTGTAGAGTATGACATGTATTTAAGGAATCCAGAAGGACCTCAATGATGCTGTTGAGCTCTCCAGACTTAGACCCTCTTGCTGTCATCTATGCCTAAACAACAAAGCACCTTCCTATACTTGAGACATTTTTTATATGAGTAGATTAATTTTCCTTACATAATCTCCCATTTCTTTCTGACCTTTACATTGCCAGTTTTCCATTTTATTAGTTTTGTCATAAATAATTTTTCTATTTTAGATCATTACTGGAGAAATTTTTCATTACATTATTGAGAGTCTTCCTCCCACTCTTGCCCCAGTCACACAGTTTCTTTTTCCACAAACAGCAAATATTTTCAGTTTTTTGAGTAGGAGAAAGTAGATAAAAAAGAATGACAATGACCCAAGTCACTCAACCAAATTTAACTTTTACACTGTTCCCAAGTCTGGTAAGGATGAGAGGAAATAATTTCCATCAAAAAACATTTAAAGGGCTTCCCTGGTGGCGCAGCGGTTGCGCGTCCGCCTGCCGATGCAGGGGAACCGGGTTCGCGCCCCGGTCTGGGAGGATCCCACGTGCCGCGGAGCGGCTGGGCCCGTGAGCCATGGCCGCTGAGCCTGCGCGTCCGGAGCCTGTGCTCCGCAGCGGGAGAGAAAAAAAAAAAAAAAAAAAAAACATTTAAAGTATTTTATTATTAATTGTAAAAATAGTTAAAAGTGGTTTTTTTGGTACTTTGCATTACGTAAAGGAATTTTCAAATTATATGTTTTGATAATCATTGAAACTCCTTGAGAAATTAATATAATAATACTAGATGTGTGATCACAGGCAAGTTCCTTATCCCCTCTGTGCCTCAGTTTTCTCATCCCATAGAAATGAAAATACCAATAGTACCTATCTCATAAGGTTGTTATAAGTATTAAAATAACTAATGCATGTAAAGTGCTTAGAATAAATGCCTAGTACTTAATCATTTGAATTGCTTCTTTTGTAAATTGTTCATGTCCTTTTATGATTTCTCTATGACATATTCATCTTTAAGAGAATAATGTTGTAAGCATTCACCATTTATAAAAGATGTAAACCAGTTATAAAGATACTACTTGGAATTAGACTTTATTGAACTCTTGCCATGTCCCAGGCATTCTGCAAAGTACTTTATCTAGATAATCTCATTTAATACTCAAAACAACCTTATGAGTAGATACGTTATTATGTCACTTTAACAGATAAGAAAATGGAGACTTATCATTATTAATTAGTTTCCCCAAGGTCACGCAGCTATAACATATAGACAAATCTTAAACCAATGAATTTATCGATTTCTGTCTCTAAAGTTCATACTGTTAATATTGTGCTTTAGTGCCCTCGGTCAAAACTTTTTTTTTTTTTTGGCAGCGCCGCGCAGCATGCAGAATCTTAGTTCCCCGACCAGGGACAGAACCCACGCCCCCTGCAGTAGAAGTGCAGAGTCTTAACCACTAGACTGCCAGGGAAGTCCCTATCAAAACTTTTTAAATATTTCACACTCTATAATTTGCCTATTAGTTTTCCTTAATTATGACACAGAAATGTTTCATTTTATGTAGTAATATCTAGCAATGTTTTGTAGTTTCTTTCAGTTTTAATGATTAGAAAGTCATTTCCCACCCCAAGATAAGATATTCTGTGATGTTTTCTAGTTGCTTTAGAGTGCTTTTAAATTACATTTAGTTCATTGATCAATTTGGTATTTATGTTTTTAATATGAAGTTAGGGATAACTTGATTTTCACCTCCAAATAAATAACCAATTGTCCCAGCACCAGTCATCACATAATTTGTTCTTTTACTAATATGTGAATTCACTGTAACTACACAAACTGAGGGTCATTCTTGCTTATAAATTTGAATTATGGGAATATGAAAACATACTCTACTATGAAAACGTTAACAAAGCATTATTTGTGCAGAAAATTTAATACCTGCACTCTAAATTTAAAATCTCTCAAGAATATGGTAATTCCAAAAAGAGAAGTAGGAAATAATGATACACCATCTATGTTCCCGTGCTGCGTGATGCCTGAAGCACAGTGTTGTGTATTCCAATAAATGATGTCCCTGGTCTGTGCAGCTCTGGTCTGTGAAGCCCTGTAACCAGCAACTGGTGGGTTAGTTTGGGCTCCCCCAGAAGCCACATCCCTCACCCCAAAAAATTCGAATGGAGATGGTTTATTTGAGAGGTGATCTGAGGAAACACTGGTAGGGGAATGGGGAATTGAAAGATAAATGGAAAATGACCAAGGAAGAGTGCCTTATCAAACTCTTTATCGGGGGCTTCCCTGGTGGCGCAGTGGTTGGGAGTCCGCCTGCCGATGCAGGGGACGCGGGTTCGTGCCCCGGTCCGGGAAGATCCCACATGCCGCGGAGCGGCTGGGCCCGTGAGCCGTGGCCGCTGAGCCTGCGCGTCCAGAGCCTGTGCTCCGCAATGGGAGAGGCCACAACAGTGAGAGGCCCACGTACCGCAAAACAACAACAACAACAAAACACCTCTTTATCGCTGTGGGCAAAGTTTAAACCTGTCAGTGCAGACCTCATTCCTTGGAGGTGTCTACCCTAGGAATGAGGGAGCTGGAGATTTTATGCAGCAACTCTCATCAGTCTGTGGTTAAAAGTTACTGGCAGTGGTGTTACTTCTTCAACACTTCCAGCTGCCTCTGGAGGCAGACCTGGCTTCAGCAGCCAGATGACGGCGGAGAGAATGGGGGGTGCACTACCATAGTGAGCTCAGGGGACTGGGATAGGGACTTAAGGCTGCTTTGGTAAACAGAAACACCATTAGTCAGCATTCATCTTGAATGAGTTGCTGAATTATGGGAAATCTTTAGGAATAAGTCCCTTATGATTGCTGTGATGGAAATGTGACTACTTTTTAAGATGATCTATTCATCTACTCTATCCATTCTGTCTATTCTAGGGTGATTATTCTGATCTATTACTCTGTCAATCAACTCTTGCACTGCTTTTTTATTTTAATCTTTATTGGAGTATAATTGCTTTACAAGGGTGTGCTAGTTTCTGCTCTACAACCAAGTGAATCAGCCACACATACACATACATCCCCATATCTCCTCCCTCCTGCGTCTCCCTCCCTCCCACCCTCCCTATCCCACCCCTCCCGGCAGCCACA
>NC_041218.1:75283300-75323594 GCF_002837175.3 Physeter macrocephalus
TTTAAGATGATCTATTCATCTACTCTATCCATTCTGTCTATTCTAGGGTGATTATTCTGATCTATTACTCTGTCAATCAACTCTTGCACTGCTTTTTTATTTTAATCTTTATTGGAGTATAATTGCTTTACAAGGGTGTGCTAGTTTCTGCTCTACAACCAAGTGAATCAGCCACACATACACATACATCCCCATATCTCCTCCCTCCTGCGTCTCCCTCCCTCCCACCCTCCCTATCCCACCCCTCCAGGCAGCCACAAACCACCTAGCTGATCTCCCGGTGCTATGCGGCTGCTTCCCACTAGCTATCAGTTTTACATTTGGTAGTGTATATATATATATGTTCATGCCACTCTCTCACTTTGTCCCAGCTCACCCTTCCCCCTCCCCGTCTTGCACTACTTTGATATTTTAATCACAATAGTTAGGCATTTTAGGGCAAATCCCTCCTTTTTATATTTTTCTTCAGAATGTTTTTAGCTAATATCATTTTTCCAAGTGAAAATCAGAATTTTTGCATGAAGTCCCACACCCACCAAAGAAAGAAATCCGTCAGTAAATATATTAGGATTTCAAAAATTAATTTAGTAAGAATTAACCTTTAGAAACAAAATCAGTCTTCCTGTACAAATCTGCAAATTCAACTCTTTTTTGCGGTACGCGGGCCTCTCACTGTTGTGGCCTCTCCCGTTGCGGAGCACAGGCTCCGGACGCGCAGGCTCAGCGGCCATGGCTCACGGGCCCAGCCGCTACGCGGCATGTGGGATCTTCCCGGACCGGGGCACGAACCCGCGTCCCCTGCATCGGCAGGCGGACTCTCAACCACTGCGCCACCAGGGAAGCCCTCAACTCTTCTTTTATACCTCTTAATATATTGTTTTAGCTTTATTCACAGGACACACAAATGTTTATTCACAGGACACACAAATGTTTATTCACAGGACACACAAATGTTTTAGAGGATTATTCCTGGATACGTTGTACGGCTTTCATTTTTGCTATTCAGTAAAGAATATCTCACATCCTCTCTTCATTATATCTTTTAGTTAGATATAAAACTGCATATAAGAAAGTCACCGATTCTTAAAAATTCCTCTTATTTTATCCAATCGATTTTTTAAATTCTAAGTATTTTTTATTATTTTCTTGTGCTGGCTAGGTTATAACCGAATCATCTGTAAAAACGATCATCTCTTCTGTCCTCATAAAATTCTATCATTAAATGTTTGTTCCTTTGAATCAAAGCAATGTCTCTAAGGAGCAACATCCTTCCGGGACATTAAGAACGTATTCGGATAGGGAGGGAGGGTGATGCAAGAGGGAAGAGATATGGGGACATATGTATATGTATAACTGATTCACTGTGTTATAAAGCAGAAACTGACACACCATTGTAAAGCAATTATACTCTAATAAAGATGTTAAAAAAAAAAGAACAGGGGCATAGTTATGTGAAGAAAGGAATGCTCTCAGTTGTATATTAAATGCATTATTAATAAATAGGTTTTTTTTAACTTTAAAAAAAAGAACGTATTTGGGTCTTATTAGTCGTTATTAGTTTTTTAGTGTGAATTCACTAATCAGATCCTTTATAGGAGGATATTTAATTAAGATAATGTATTAACAGGGAAAGGAGAAAATGTACTGGTAGAAAGAAAAGGCTGGGGTTGTTTCTAAGCCTGTGGAGGTAAGATACTACGAACAAAGCTATTAATCTTGGCTGGGGAAATACCAAAGAAATCTGTTCTGTCTTCTACAATGATAATTAGGGAACGCTCTGATCTCCAGTGGCCTTCCCACTTATCAACCTGGCCCTTGTCCAGGTCTCCATCTAGCTACTGCTTCCACTCCACTTGATGACAAGAAAGAATAGAGCAAGAAATGCTTTCACAAGGAGCTTGGCTCAATACCCACACATTTTCTGAATTGCCTGGGGCTGCATGCTTGGGGTATGAAGAGTAGAATATTCTGGATTTCATTATTACACAGCTGGATTATAAAGCATTTTGCTAAGTTTCTGAAAGTATAGAGCTTTATTACTTTTACTCGAGGATAGTAAGATATTGAGTAGTTTTTCAAAAAGTGCAGAAATTAAACTTACAAAGAGATACCTTTAGGTAGAATATTAGTAGCATTTTAAATAACTGTAAATAACTAGAAGGAAGAAAGTCTCTATCTGCAAATACAAAACTTCTCTCTCACTAAGCACCATTTGATTGAAAATAAGGATGAAAGGAAAGGAGGGAGGGAAGGAAGAAAAATGGAAGAAACTCTTACACAAGTAGCAATTCAAGTGATATTTCCAATGAAAGAATCGGATTTAATTCTCATTTCTGTATTTTACTTTGTTTTTCTTTAATCAGTATGCCTTTCTGTAAGCCATGTTCCTGAATATCTTTGAGGAAAAATTACTTTGGAGATTCTCCAGATGGAAGTACAGTTCTGAAAACTAAAATTGTTTGAGAAAATTATCACCTTTAGAAAATGTAAAGCCTTTGCATGTGAAATGACTGACGTGCAAAACTTGTTTTTAGACCCAATGAGCTAAGACTTTACGAAATTATTCAGTAATAGCTTCCATTATTGTCTTTTTGGTAAATGAAATAAGATTAACACAGTCTAATGTTTTGGAAATCATTAAGTAGAAAATGAAAAATCCTAAAACGTAAAGCTAGAAGCACATATTTCTTAATTGGAACCAAGTGAACACCACCTGTTATTTTCTTATTCAGCAAAGTCAAACCCTTAAAAAATCCTGACATACACTGATGTGCTGGGAAGGTAACAAATCCTGACTCTAGAGGGAGAAGACAACAAAAGCTTTTTGTTTGAAACCCTCCCAGACCTTGCCCTGTGCATCTCTCCCTTTGGCTGGATGTGATTTGTATCCTTTGCTGTAATAAAACTATAATCATAAGTATAGCACTTTCCTGAGTTCTGTGAGTCATTCTAGCAAATTATCAAACGTTGAGGGGGTGGGGGTGGTGAGAACCCCTAAATCTGTGGCTAGCTGGTATTATAGCCTATGTCTAAAATTAGGGCAGTTTTATAGAGGAGTGTGCTCCTAATCTGTGAAGTTAGGCCTAGTTAGTATCAGCATCCATTGCAGTCCTTTTTTTAATTAAAATCATGTAACATTCTACTTATATTCTAAATTCTTATGTCTTTCTTTTTTGCTTTCTATCTTCTATTAGTGATTTTATAGCCAAATTGTAAGACTGAGATAGTGGTTTTTTTAAGTATAATTGGGTTAAGGAGGTCACATCTTATTCTGTTACTTTTCCCTGTTATCTTCCTAGGTGGTGGGGTGATATTCTCCCATCAGGATTCATTTCTCCAAGCCGTGCTTCTGCACACCATCTTAACTTTGCTAAGTAACTATGTTAATCTCCTAAAGTTTGTTTATTTTTAAAAAAATCCTTTACTGCTAAAAGAAGCTACATTCCTTAGGATGATTATCAGAATAAACTGACTTTAAAAGAAGATTTTTCTCATGATTTAGCACACTTTTGCTAACTTACATTATTAGATCAGTTCTATTCTGAAGGAGAAATTCTTCTTCTGCCTGACAGGTAAAAGAAATGTCTAACTATACTATTATTTTTATAAACAGATCTTAATTTGTATCTATAATATAGAGTCATAAACAAATAGCAATAGTCTAATGAACCTCTAGAATCACTCCATCTCTTTTCTGCTAGAACACGCACATATTACCTAGGTAGGTATCCAAGTTACAGTGGTCTCTGAGGTCTACATTAACTATCATATATGAACTCCTGGCTGCAAGAAGTAACTTGCCATTGATGGGAAATGCATTAGACTCAAAGTTCCTTAGGTTATGTAAAAGCTTCCCTTATCAAGGATATAGTGTTCTCAGGAAAGACCCTAACTGCAAGAAAAAAAAAAGAGATCCTAGCATTTCCCCCACCATTATCAAGGAAGTTCATGTTTCTGATTTCATTTTTTGAGATGAAATTTCAAAAAAGTTAATAGTCAGAAAACCGTACCATGAGGAAATAGGATCAGAGAATGAATGTATCAGGAATGTTAACAGAGCACAGAGTTCACTTATCCAAGCCAAAACCCAGTGTCAAGAGTTTTGCTTTCTACCTGCTACAATTGATGAGCCTATGAGATTCATGTAAATGGATTAAACAGCTCTCAGGAAATGTTTGTTAATTAATTCTCACTCTATTTTTGTGTCTGGTAACTTCAGTTACACCAAGGGTTTGAAAAAATGAGGAACTGAGAAGCAGAGTCATACCCACTTTATAGAAGCAGTCTGACAGTACACATTGCTTCATTTCTCAGGAGATGAATGGCTTAAAGTAGTTATTTAAGGATAACTGTCTAGGAGGAAGGGAATGTGGAAGGTTGACTGAACCATGGACCATGTGCCTCCTAACTTTCTCATTTCATGGCTACCTTTTCTTTTTTCCCAGCTTGCTTCTTAGACAGGAGGTAAATTTTAAGGAAAAGACAAGTGCACTCACACCTCCTTTTTCTGCCCAGCTAACTTTTACTTCAAATAGTAATAACTGTACCCTAACGGCAGAATATTGGAAGGAAAACAATCAAAATGCTTGATATTTGGGCATACCTATCTCCCTTTAGTGTAAGAAATTTCAATATGCCCTTGGTAAACCTAAATCTCTGTGCTTAGTGTTTATTTTGTCTTCCAAACAGTCTATATTCCTATTTGTTTGGTTTGTTTGCTCATGAAATCCTGCCTTGTTCAATCAAAGGAGTTGAGATACTTTAAAGTCAGAGTATTCCCAATAAAAATAACTGTATAACATGAATAGAAAGAGAAAATCTAGACAGACAGGCATGCAAATAGACAACTAGACCAAATCTATTAATATGTAGAACATATAAGCAACCTTAGCTTCTTTAGTTAGGTTTCTGAGTTTCTAGGTGAAGTGAAAGAAGAATATAATCACTCAATTCTCTCTTTGGAGAAAGAGAAGGTCATAAGTCAGGTTCTCTAGGAAGGAGACTTCTAGGCAAAGATTTGTATTCAGGAAGTTTAGTGGGGAGGGCTCTTGGGATTAGCACCTATGGGGGAGTGAGGGAACTCCAATGGACATAGAGAGAAATGGGACTGTGAAGCCAACAAAAGCTTCCCTAAGGGGAGCACTGAAGCTGGGGTGGCTCTTCAGAGTTTTTCCAATTGGATAGCATAGGCTTTATAACTCTCACTCCACCCCCTCAGATTGGGCTGTCACTGATGTAGGCTGCTCCTGGGAAGTGGAGTAATGTTGGGCCAGGTGGCTCTCTTCAACAGAGCGCAATGAGGGTAGACAGGAAGGGCCTTAGCTGCAAGTCATCAGCTGTCAATTCTCCCAGGAGATTTGTTATGTGTGCTTCAATCCTGAAGGTCATGGTTTTGGTGCACCCCTACTGTTCACTTACAAAAGAAAGAAAACAGATTACTCTCTCTGGCAAAGCAAAGTTATTCCAAAACAGGATGAAAAATAAATTATTTTTCATTACTTGGTATATAGAAAACAGAGTAGTATGATGGAAAAAAATTCTCACCAATAGCCCTACAGGAAACACAGTTAACAGATTTCATGGGGCTATTTTCTACAGTGTCCTTGATAAGAGAATCACATTAATATGCCTCTCCATGAGATTCTGTAAGGGGCGAACCACAAACAACCCTGGGGCCCAGTCTTCTGGTGATCCAGCTTCATTCATTCATTTGTTCCTCTGTTCAACAAATAGCTATTGAGTGCCTAATGTGTGCAAAGCATTTTGCTAGGCACAAGAAATATTATGAGATGCGGGAAAGATCCCACAGAAATTGCAGATTTTAATCAGAGAATCACATGATGAACAAATGTGAAATCACACCTTTGATAATTACACACAAGAGAGGCTCACTCTCCAGTGTTAACAAAGCTTCTAGTAGTGGAAACTGACCTGGTTATGGAGGTCAGAGATGCATCAGAGATGGTGCATGATGGTCAGAGATGAGGAAGTGATTATTTTTTAAGGCAGAGTATGAGCTAGCCAATTGTAGCAGAAAAGGGCAACGGACCCAGTGTTAGAAGGGACCACAGGACACCAAGAAGGCTCATTTGACTACAGTGCAGACAGATGCTGAGGGCAAACTTGAAAGAAGATGAGAATACGGCATTAGGGAAAGGCAGCCCAGGCAGAGCCTTGTAGATTATATTAAGGAATGTGGTCTTCATCTTGAGAGAAATAGGAAAATCATTGAAGTGTTGTAGTGAGGAGGTGCTGAGTGAGGAGGTACTGCTAATAAAACTCATTTGGAGGATGTACTAGTTCTCTATGGCCGGTATAACAGATTACCACAAATTTAGTGCTTAAACCATGCAAATTTTATTATCTTAAAGTTCTGTTGTTCTGAAGTTTATAATGGGTCTCACTGAGGTAAAATCAAGTTGCCAAAGGGCTACATTCCTTTCTGAAGGCTCTAGGATAATAGAAGCTGTTTCCTTGTCTTTTCCAGCTTCTAGACACTATCCACAATTCTTGGCTCATGCCCCCCTTCCACCTTCAAAGCTAGCAACAGCCAGTAGAGTTTTTCTCACATCACATACCTCTGCCACTGACTACTGTGCATCCCTGTTCCACATTTAAGTACCCTTTTGATTAGACTGGGCTCACTCAGATTATCTATGATAATCTCCCCCATCTCAATATTAGCTAATTAGAAACTCTAATTCCATCTGTAGCCTTAATACCCCTTTGCCTTATAACCTAACATAGTCATAGGTTCCAGAGATTAGGACACAGACATCTTTGGGTCTACCTACCAGAGTGGAAGCAAGGAGAACAAGGAGAGAGGCTTTTGGATTTGGTGGTGGTCAATATGCAGAACTCTGGACAGATGTGGGAGTAACTTAGGAACTAAAACTGAGAGGACTAAATCATGATTGTCCTGGGAGTGAAATCTATCCAAGGAGCAAATTCGGAACACCTGAATGTATTCATTTATTCAATATTTCTCTTTGTTCAGATATTTTGTGAACAGATATTGTTCTATTTTCTGGGGATGGAGCACTGAGTAATTCATAACAGCCTGTGCCCTAAGAGAGCTTACCCGCAAGATGAGCTGCTTATGCCAAGAATGACTGTCTATAAATATCTCTTTTCTCAGGCAGACATTTGATGGGTCTAGATAATCACTCCTTTCGGATAAGGACATGACTGAAGCTTTATCCTACATTCTCTGTTGGTTGCAGCCACAGGCTACCTGAATTTTAATTATAGTTTTGATATGAGCATATACCTTTATGTTAAAACAGGAAATTATGCGGTCTAAGCAAATATTGTCCTCAATTTGCCACAGCTGAATTCTTCATTTCTCCAAGAGTTATGGAAATTTGCCATAAACTTGCTTCTTAATTCTGATTATCACATGGCATATGAAAGTTTTAGGAGAAAAGAGATGCCTTTTGATAGTCAAACTAAGGGGTTCCACATTGGACTGGAACCTGAGATTTCTCAGATTTTGTATCTTACAGGACTTATTTTGGACCTTGTAGAACTTGTCCCCTTCCTACAGAGTCTGATTTTTATAAGAAATATACAAATTCCCCTCACAGATTTTGAGACTAAAAGGAAACAAAAATTATCTATGGCTAGAAAGTAGTTACCTGGTTGGAAAAGATGAAATAGCACTAAACAGAGGTCTTCTGCAGTATTAAATGTCTTCTAGGTTATCTAATGCCTGTATTTTATGTTCCATGATTTAGCTCCTAGCTATTGAAGCAGGTATGGGATTACATATCACTAATCCTTTTCCTTTTTTTTTTTTTTTTTCGGTACGCGGGCCTCTCACTGCTGTGGCCTCTCCCGTTGCGGAACACAGGCTCCGGACGCGCAGGCTCAGCGGCCATGGCTCACAAGCCTAGCCGCTCCGCGGCATGTCGGATCTTCCCGGACCGCGGCACGAACCCGTGTCCCCTGCATCAGCAGGCGGACTCTCAACCACTGCGCCACCAGGGAAGCCCAATCCTTTTCCTTTTAACTAAATAATTCTGTTCCAAATTAAGAAATACTTAATGTGCTTATAACAGAAAGTTTCATGCTTGCATTTATTCAAGTTTTATGAATTAAAAATATCTAGCCTAATTCAAGTAATATTATTTTGCTTCTCTCCTTTTTAAAATATATATTTATGGGAAAATATCAAAATTTAAATCAGCTTCTGAAAGCAAGAACAACTGGAGAGGCAACTCCTACATCTTAAGGGTTTACCCCTAAGTGCAATTTCAGATAGCTTCCAAAACTTTCAAATAGAGTTGTTAGGACTAAAATTATAAAAAACCATTAACTTCCATGCAGTTGGTTATGCCTTTTCCTGCATGGGTTTGTAATTCTCTGACAATATATTTCTAAGAATTAGTTTGTTAACTATAAATGGTATGGGTAAACTATGATTTTTCTTCAGAAAATCAGTTATAGCAATTAATCTGAACAGAAACGTGAAATTTATTAAACACTTTCTACATACACATACACACAAACACACACACACACAGAGTTTCACACATCAGACATTCTACTTTAACATGCAACATGGAGAAGTAATTTTGGCAGATGGTCCTAAACATTTGTCTTCCTTAGATGACCATCTGGCTTAAACATTCACCTCATAGTTTTCAACTGCTCATTTCTATTTTTCAAAAGAAAAATGGTGTCTAAATTTGCAGTGAAATGGAAAATACAGAAACTGGCTTTTACAAAGTTGGGGCAGTGTTCTTCTGTGGAATCTTACAACTAGTTAGCCATCCATAAGAATGAATGTCAATGAATACATCAAGAGCAATACAAACGGTGTTCAAATCCCATACATGCCTCACCTCAAATATTATCTATGTACCATGGCAGGCAGAGTGGCATTGGTAGGATGGTTTATGGTATGGGAAGAACCAGCATTCTTATAAAAATGGGAGAAATTCATTCCTTGGAGGAGAGAGAAGAAGAGATTAAAGAAGGCTTCATGTACACCCATGTAATAGCAGCACTATTCACAATAGCCAAGAGGTGGAAGAAACCCAAGTGCCATCTACAGGTGAATGGATAAACAAAATGAGGTACATATGTATAGTGGAATATTATTTATCCTTAAAAAGGAAGGAAATTCTTCCACACGCTGCAACATGGATGAACCTTAAAGACATTATGCTAAGAAGAATAAGTCAGTCAAAAAAACACAAATACTGTATGATTCCACTTATATGAAATTATCTAGAGTCATCAAATTCATAGAACAGAAAGAAGAATGGTAGTTGCCAGGGGCTGGGGGTAGGGGGAAATGGGGAGTTGTTGTTTAATAGATATAGAGTTTCAGATTTACAAGATGAAAAAGTTCTGGAGATTCGTGTTTCACAGCAATGTGAATACATTTATCACTACTGAACTGAACACTTAGAAATGATTAAGGTGATAAATTTCATGTTGTGTTTTACCACAACTTTAGAAAAATAAGTCTTCAAAGAGAAAGATCACTTGAACTGAACAATAACATGAATAATTACAATAAACTGGTGGAAGTGGGGGACAATTCTAGGGAATCTTAAATCAAGAGGATACCTTGGGAAAAGGATGGAATTGGGAAGATACAGAATAGTCACAGACTAGCAACTAGTTTAGGGTAGGTCATATTCCACTGACTAATAGGCTGAACAATGCAGCTGGAAATGTAGATCTGAGCCTATGGTGGACATTTATCTGTCTCCACAATACCACCTCTCAGCTGTGCGTGACTAGCCCCCCTTTTCCACTTAATCTTCCTCAATCCATATGGTTTGGGGAGAATTAACCGCAGGTTTAAATAATCAATGTATCCCCTCCCTCAAACATATATACACATACAGAAATGGGACATTTAGATTCCTTTGTAGGATTTTGTAGGAATTTATCATGGAAAGAGACTCCATCTTCCATAGACATAAAATTTAAAGATCACGTCAACCTGTAGATGTCCCTAGACATCTTTTCCCATGTAGGGAATCCTACTGACAATACAGAAGAAATAAGAGTTGAAATAGAGAAAGAAAGGAAGGAAGGTAAAGGGGGAGAGAGAGAAGACGAAGAGGGAGGGAAGAATAAAAAGGGAGGGGAGGGAAGGAGAAAGAAAGGAAGAGGGAGAGAGAACGGGGAAAGAGACAGAGGGAAGAGGGGGGAGGGGAGGAGGGGGGAGGAAAACTTGATACCTGATAATATTATTTGAACATCTGAATCCACCTATGCCAATCAGAACAACCCTAGACTGTTCTACTTTATAGACCCCAAATTCCCTTGCTTGGCATAAGCTGGTTTAAGATGAGTTTTTGTCACTTGAAATCACAAGAGCTCTGACTAATCTAGGGCTAGATTGCGGGGAGCCTACAATAAAGCAATTGGAAAATATTTTATGAGTATTCAATTTGTTAGATACCGTGCTAAGTCCTTTAGATATTACAATGAACAAAAAAACTTTTGTCCCTGCCCTCATGAAGGTAACAATTTCTTAGGCCTCTAACAGTTACCTGAGCCTCATTTCTGGTTATAGGCATCTCTCTGTTTTTTCAAAAAGCCCTATTGTAATGGTAAAGCACAGATAGATTTGGTAACCACTAATCTAGAACGGCATATCCAAACTTTCCTGATGAAAGTCACCTGAGTTGCTCATTAAAAAAGGCTTAAGTCATCCCCGAGAGCAACCTAATTAGACTCTCTAATGGTGGGACCTGAGAACACCCTAAAACATTAGTTGCCCAGGTGATTCTTATCAGCAGAGAATTTTGTGAAATGCTGATCCTGCTATTCAATATGGGTTCCTTGGACCAGTGGCAGAGTCATCACCTGGGAACATGTTAAAAATGTAGCATCTCAACTCCCTGCCTAGACCCAATGAATCTGCTTCTAATATTTTAATATGAATAGCTTGTATTATATGGAAATTTTTAATCTGAAAATCAGACAGGAAGAAAGAAATCTAAAAGAAAGTTCACTCAGAAGTGCTTTCTAACAAAATCCTTTTATTTCAAAGTCAAGATGATATTAATAAAAATGAGATATTACTTGCATTTTTTGGTCTTAAGCCCATTGCCAGTGATGTCCCTGTTTGTGAACTGTATCAAAGGTTAAATAGTGTCTATATCACACAACTCTAAAAAGAACCATTCATGTTGTGTGCATGTGAATGGTGCCCTCAGGAATCATATAAAGCAGCAGCCCTGGATCCAAGTACAACTAGACATTCATTCAGAGTCAAGCTCTGAAAATTGAACCTGGGGACTGCTTTGAAGTGATAAGGAGGCGCACCTCCTTTTTTGATAACCGAGATAACTGACAGTGATGATGTCCAAACAAAACTTCCTTTCTCTTTGAAGAGGGCTTCTTCTAGTCACTAACAAATATTACAAAATAGCAAGCATGCAATAATATAATACAAAATATAAAGACGACAGAATAGTACCTGCTTTTATCCCACCCCCTTGTTTTTACATTTAGTTTATCTTATAGGTATAAAGGGACCTATGACTTGCTTTCACAGGCTTTCATAGTGATAATCTATCACTTTCGCATGTTTGCAGATGAAGGAAGCATCATCATATGGCAACTCTTAGGAACCCCTCAGCTATTTTACAGGATTGTCAACCATACAGGCAGTTGGTAGACATTTGACCACTCAAGGTACCTAGTTTCAGCTGCTATAAAGTAACAGTAAAATGTACTAATTAAGAGCCTGGACACTGGAGCCTATCAGGTTCACATCTGACTTTACCACTTACTAGCTACATAAACTCAAGCCAGTTACTTAAACTGTGTCTCTCTTTCTTCATCTATATAATGCAGATAACAATGGGATTTTGCCAAGAGCCATGAAGAGTCTTAAATTTTACCTTATGTGCAAGCTAACAACTTAACTTGCCACAGTTTCACATATACTGACAGAAGACACAAAACTTCTGGATCTGAGACAAGCAGATAGCCAAAGTGTCAACACTGCTGTGTCAGTTCCCCAAAACAAAGTTCCCAGTGGCACTGCAGGTTTGCCTAGATAAATGCTTGCACACACTGAGAACTGTGCTACAGAAGAGGAATTCTGGGCCTGGAGAGGTTGCTGCTTTACAGCAGCCTGTAAGCAAGCCAACTCTTTGTCCCAGAGCTGGATATTACCTCATCTCCCAAGCATTGCAAACACAAGCCTGAAAAGTGACTCAGGTAAAAAGCTCTCAGGGCCTTGCATTCTTGGCATTCTCAGCAAGATGGATAGCAGTGCAAGAGACCCATGGAGAACTAACTATCTCCAACAGGTTGTTGAAAGGGCTGAATGAGGTAACATATGCAAGGTACTAAGAAGAGTAACAACTCTGTAGAAGCATTAGTAGTAGTAGTAGTAGAAGCAGTAGTAGAAGTATTATAGTAGTAGTAGTGGTAGTATATGGATGTTAGCTGCCTGTTTCTTTAAAGTAGCCCCTCAATAATATATGTATATATCTAATATAAAATATATATTAGGTACATATATACATTTGGACAAATATATCAGATAGATATAATAGATATACAATATATATTTTAGAAAGTTGCAGAAATACAAATGATAATAAACTATTAAAATCTCCACCAATGCCACCATCAAGTTTTATCCATTTTGTTTTGCTTTTTGTTTTTCTACGCATATATATTTTTATTTTCTTAAGTTGATATCCAACTCCAGATACCATTTTTATCTTACTTTTTCCACTTTTTATGACATTGTGAGCATTTTCCATTCAGTAAATATTAGTCTAAAATTAATTAATTTAATAATATTCCAATGTATGAATATATCATAAATTTTTTACTTATTCCCTTACTGTTGGACATTTTGGCTGTTTCTCATTTTCCACTAGATGCTTAACTTCTACCACAAATGATGAAGTTAAGTGGAATTCCAATTAGAAGCAACCCAAAACATAAAGTTACATAAATTTAATTCCTGGACTCTCAACTCTAAGTCTTTCCTTAACTGGTAATAAGCTTGTTCTTTTTCCTCAAACCACATGAAACTTAACATCTAATTTATCCCAAGTTCCCTCGTATGAACTACACACTTCGCATTAATAGGGAGTCACTGTGGCAGTGAGTTTCGGCGAGGGCAGAATCTAACGTCATAGAAGCTTACTTAATTTAGGAAAACCTACTCTGAAAACTTTGTTATGATTCCCTATGGAAATATATCCCCTGCCTTTCACCCATTTTCTAACTGAAAAGTAAGCAATAAAAAAAGAAGCAAAAGAGGTATCAAGAAAGATCCATACATAAAACTTCCATATTTTACTCATACAAGAGCCCTCAAGATCAACCTACTTTTATTCTACATCTAATTGTAAACTACTTCTCAGAAATTAACACTTATTGAATCCCTTAGTGTATCAGGTACATATGTCAGATATGTTACATGCCTCATTATAGTCTCTGCAGATTGGGAAACATTAGAAGATCTATAAAACACTGGGAAACATATAGAAGATCTATAAAAGTAGAACTGAGCTCTAAAACCGAAATCATCTTAGCCCATTTAGTGCAGTGGCTTCTCTACAGGAACATCTAAAGAGAAACTTAGACTCATAAGTATTCCCTCAAGTTATTAAGAAAACATTCTATTGATGTTTATACCATGATAAAGACACTTGCATTCAAGATATATTTAACAAATATTTTGACTAATGTGCTTAAAACAGTTACCTTTAATTTTTTGAAAAATGTGTTTATGTGAAAGCAATTGTTTTTTGACATTAAATATGTGGAACTTTTAGTCATTACTTTGCTGAATGGGCCACCTATGTCATTTCTTCTTTCCATTTTGCTTTCATGTCATCTGATGATTAGTTTCCTTCTCTGGAACATTTAACCATAATGGAAGACATAGCTTTAGCTAATCAAATAAAATGTAAAGAATAACAAGGAAGAATGAAAACATAAATCACAATGACATTCTAACCAGAGGATACAGAAATGGAAAAAAATGTGTGTGCTATGAGATGTTAACAAATATTTCCTTTGTTTATAAGCCAAATAGAATTGAACTAGCCATCCATAATTTTTGGAAAGAAAATCAAAATAATGGAATTTTGTTTATCTGATTGGTTTTGGGTCTTGTTTTTAGTGCTTTCTCTTCTGCTTTATCTCACTTTTCTTTAGTGCTTTAGTGCTACAACAGTTCTGTTAGTAAAAGCTCCCTGTTAATATAAAACAGCAATTAATTCAATCTTATTGCCCTTCAAATTTGTCAAGACAAAAGAAGTTTAACTTTTTGGGGGTTCTATTAAACTTCTATTTATCTAGTTCTTCCTATCAGAGGCAGTTAATTAAAATCAGGGCTTCCCTGGTGGCGCAGTGGTTGAGAGTCCGCCTGCCGATGCAGGGGACACGGGTTCGTGCCCCGGTCCAGGAAGATCCCACATGCCGCAGAGTGGCTGGGCCCGTGAGCCATGCCCGCTGAGCCTGAGCGTCCGGAGCCTGTGCTCTGCAATGGGAGAGGCCACAGCAGTGAGAGGCCCGCGTACCGCAAAAAAAAAACAACAAATCAAACAAGTTTGTAATGGGGATCAAAGCAGAATAGCAGCTGTGAAAGGTGATACACAGTGACCAAACTGTGATGCACAAGCTGAAGGGGCTTAGATGAGGTAAGAAGAGTCTAAATTCCTCCCAAAGAAGAGTAACTTTTCTTTCTAAAAGTCTTAAAATCACAGCAAGATGAAGAAGACAGAGAGTGAGTGTGATGGCTAGAGAATAAGTCTCTAGGGGTCCCCTCACTTAAAAGAGGGAAGGCAGGCAAAGGATGTTGTTGGTGATGAATCAATCAAGTCTTTGTGAGCAGGCCCCAGGAGTCACCCTCCCCATGGTAGGTCCTGATAAACTATGGAGAGGGGCCAAGGAACAGTAGCAATGACAAGCTTAGAATGTCCTCTAAAGATCACTTAAAATCTAAAATTCTGATGGATTTAAATGCTATAATTTTTCCAGTTAAAGAAAATCTTTATCATAAATACCAATTTGCAAATAGAAAGTACAAATACCAAGACATGTACTCTTATCTGTTCTAATATAAATAAAGAACCCTCTACTGTGCAATGTGAGGAAAAAGTCCTTAGCTTTGATAAGTAACAGCTCACTCAATAGTAAGATCAAAGAGTAGCCTAATTGACTTTTTCAGCATACTATTCTAATGTTTAGTCAGGAAAAAACAAGTACCCTGAGAATCCCTGATTTGGTTTCAATGTATGACTTTCAATCTGGTTTTTCAATACGATCGCTCAGTTCCGTGACTACAGGTATCATTAAAATGATATGGAAATGCCTTAAGAAAAAAATGGGATATGACTGAGCCCCTATGTGTCAGGCACTTTATAGAGGATATCTCATTTGACTCTCATGACAAATCAGAAAAGTTGAATAATTTATCCCTTGCCCAAGTTGATAAAGCTTTCTGGGGGAGAAGGCAGGATCTGATTTTAAGATGGTCTGGCTTCATAGTTCATTTTCTGTTCATTACACCATACTACCTTCTGTCATTTCCTTGTATAGGAAGGTGAAGGATTGACCCATAGATTATTTTCCCAAGTCAGCCAAAAATGCATTGTTATGATACAGAGACATTAAGAAGTACTTCAAAGGAAGTGAGAAAAGGCCCTATCCACTGAAAAGTTTTTTTGATAGACTAAATATTTCCAAAATGCTGGGGCTTCCTCTACCAGTCAGCAGAGACCAGACACCAAAGAACTGATTGTACATATGATAGGGGATTCCCTGTCTTTCACCTTTATTTTCCCCATCCTAGCATGAAGAAACATTACACCATAGAAGATACCAACACCTCCCTCATTATCTTCTCTGCTAACACAGTCTTTAAAAAATGTATATATAGGATATTTAAAACATATAAAATATGTGCAGAATAAAACAATATATAGCCAAGTACTCACATCCCAACTTAGTAAACAGCATTTAGTCACAGCAGCTTTTAAGACTAAGTTTGATTAGGGGGAAAAATTCAAAAGGAGGAGAGTTTCCTAATAAATTTTATTACGCATAGTGTGAGGGAAACCCATTAAAAAGTCAAGACATATTTCCGTCCCAAAGCACATTAAATAATTTATATGAAATGCTTAATATGTCTAAAAAATAAGTATGCATAATGGAAAATGTACAATATAAGAATTAAGAGGGTTGCTTCTATGTAGAACTCAGTGGTATCAGAGATACATCTCTGAGACTCAAGGCTGTGCACAGTCAAAGCAGACAGCAGACACAATGACATGTTAAATTACCCACATGATGGATGGCTTAATGAACCCCCTTGTGTTGATCATATTTGGCATTAATCAAAGAGGCATGAACTGATTCCCTTATTTTCTCAATGCTTCTCTGATAAACCAATTTCATTTAACCTTGGACAGCAACTTTAATAGCTTCCACAGGACACCTGTTGATACCTTCCTGGGTATACAATGATTAAACCACAACCCAGGAAGTATGCCATGAATTTTTTTCATTTGAAATTAGAATTTTTATTCTTGACTATTTGCGTAAAGTATGCTAAAAACACTGAGATATGTAAAGATTTTCATTTATCCATGCTCTATTTCAAAACATTAATTAATGTCATTTCATGAAAAAAATAACACATTACCAAAACTTTGGTAGCTCTGAGAATTGATCTCTGATCACATGCCCCTCACTGCCTCACAGTATAACTACCATTCTAAATTTATGCTTATTTCCATATATTATTTATACTTTTACTCCATTTGTATACATTCCTAAACAACATGTATCACAGTCTTTACGTTTCCAAAACTAAATGCAAATGGTTTTATACAGTACAAACACTTTTGCAACTTTCTTTTTTTGATGATCATATGTTTGTGAGATTCACAAAGATGGTGATATAGCAGGATCTGTAATAACATTTCAACTGCATGATTCCATTGTATCAATATATAACCTTTTTCCTATTGACAAACAGAATGGCTTTGCCATTATAAATAATGCTGTTCTAAATGTTTTTATACCTGCATTCATACATGAGAGCTTCCCGAGGCTACACTTAAACGCGAGATTTCTGGGACTTCCCTGGTGGTGCAGTGGTTAAGAATGCGCCTGCCAATGCAGGGGACACGGCTTCGAGCCCTCGTCCAGGGAGATCCCACATGTCGCAGACCAACTAAGCCTGTGCGCCACAACTACTGAGCCTGAACTCTAGAGCCCGCGAGCCACAGCTACTGAGCCCGTGTGCCACAACTACTGAAGCCCGCACACCTAGAGCCCACACTCTGCAACACGAGAAGCCACCACAATGAGAAGCCCGCACACCACAACAAAGAGTAGCCCCCGCTCACCACAACTAGAGAAAGCCCCACGCACAGCAACCAAGACCCAACGCAGCCAGAAGTAAATTTATAAAAAATAAATATATAGGGGCTTCCCTGGTGGCGCAGTGGTTGAGAGTCCGCCTGATGATGCATGGGACACAGGTTCGTGCCCCGGTCCGGGAAGATCCCACATGCCGCAGGGCAGCTAGGCTTGTGAGCCATGGCCGCTGAGCCTGCGCGTCCGGAGCCTGTGCTCCGCAACGGGAGAGGCCACAACAGTGAGAGGCCTGCGTACCACAAAAATAAAATAATAAAATAAAATAAAATAAAATAAAATAAAATAAATAAAATAAAATAAAAATATAAAAGTTACACACAATTTTTTTTTAAAAAGGATATTATGAAGGTTTAATGTTTGTTATGGACTGAATTGTGGCCCCTCAAAAATAAATAAATAAATAAAAGTGAGATTTCTGGATCAAAAGTTATGTGCATCTTCAACTAAACTAGATATTAAAACTATTTTGGATGGAAGAAAGTTCAACAAATTCACAGCCCCTCTCTCCTTTCACCTTTTTTTTTTTTTTTTTGCGGTACGCGGGCCTCTCACTGTCGTGGCCTCTCCCGTTGTGGAGCACAGGCTCCAGACGCGCAGGCTCAGCGGCCATGGCTCACAGGCCTAGCCGCTCCACGGCATGTGGGATCTTCCCGGACCAGGGCACGAACCCGTGTTCCCTGCATCGGCAGGTGGACTCTCAACCACTGCGCCACCAGGGAAGCCCTCCTTTCACCTTTTTAAATAGATATTACCAAACATAAATTTCAACTACAGCAATGCTTGATTCTGGGTGAATCCTCATTCCATCATACATTAAAAGAAGTTTGTTCTTTTATCCATAATTATGTTCCATCTCCTCAACCCAAGTAATTAAGTTAATCAGGCCATAGTCCAAAGGGATTTCCAGTGATTAAATGTGGCCTTTCTTGGGATTGGATCAAGACGGTGGAGGGAAAGGACGTGGAGTTCACCTCCTCCCATGAACACATCAAAAATACATTTATGTGTGGAACAATTCTCAAAGAAAACTAACTGGAAACTGGCAAAAAGACTCCTGTACAAGCAAGACTGTAAGAAAGATATACACGTAATTGGGTAGGAAGGGAAGGAAAATAAATGGGTCAGGACCTATGCCCCTGGGAAGGGACTCAGAGGAAAAGGGAGATTACACAGGTGGACATCTACCCAGAGGAGTGAGTGCATTGAGTCACAGATTGGGGACCTAGTCCTGGGGTCCAACATGGAGTAGACAAGCTCAGCTGGTTGGTTGGAGGGCTGCTGGGACAAACAGAAGGCTGGGTGGAGAATCCCGGATTCTGCTCCTGAGGACACTGCATGCTGGCTAGCCCCTGAGATAGGGAAAAGAGAGGTCTGCCCTAGTGGCTGCCTGGTTTTCCTCAACCACCTCGCCACATGCCCCAGCCCAAACTGAGCAAATGCTCCAGCCCCCTCACTCCATGCCATAGTGCAGCACTGGATCTGGGATGGTCACAACTAGAGGAAAGACTCGACTTTGGAACACAGAAGTAACCTAGTCCCAGGGCAGAGCCCTGGGTGGGACAGCAGCAGCCATTGTTGATGCTTACTCAAACAGCGCCTCAGGAGCTACCTAGATCTCTGACAGCAGCTGCTCCACCACAGCTGGCCTCCTGATACACACTGAGAGTCCACATGGGCCTCCACCAGCCCTGTAGAGCAGTTTCATGGCAAGGCAGTGGGTAGCAAAGGTGGTGGACAGTCATCAGATGTGACAGACAGAGGAGACTTGTGCCTGAGACTGTGTCTGGGCAGAGCCATGAACACATGCACAGGCAGCATATCAGACCTTTGTGTGCACACAGGCCCCACTTCCTCCAGCACTGCCCCCTCTGGGGCAAAGGTCAGAGTGTAGGGAGAGGGAAAAACACACACTTAAGGAACAGAGCCAGCTCAAGCATGAGCCACATGGCTTCTGCTTTAGCAACTTGGGATCAGACCATTCCCCTGATAAGGCAATGACAGACACTGAGCAGAAAGGAAGTCCTTCCTCACACCCAGTGCCAGCTCTAGCCCCTCCATCTCCAGCCCTTCCCCCTACCAAGGTGATAGCTGCCAGCACCATGAGGAAAACTGTGTCTTGCATCCACATCAAATCCAGCTCTCCCACCTTAGGCAATGGGCACATGCAGTCTGTACAGAGATGTTCCACATAACAACACCCCTTCAACACAGCAATAGGTAACTGCTTCACAAAAATTCATAGAGGCAGAGACAGTTAAGCAAAATGAAAAGGCATAGGAAGTACTCTCAATTGAAAGAGCAAGATGAAATCCCTGAAAATATAAAAATAAAACAGAAATAAGCAATTTACCAGATAAGGCATTCAAAATATTAGTAATAAAAATCTTAACTGGATTAAGGAAAACAATTGATCTAAACAGTGAACATTTTAACAAAGAACTAGAAAATATAAGAAAAAACCCAATCAAAAATGAATAATTCAATAGCTGAAATAAAAAGGCACACTTAGCAGACTAAGTAATACAGAAGAACACATAAGTGATCTGGAAGATATAATCATAGAAATCACCAAATCAAACCAGCAAAAGGAAATCAAATTAAAAAATGAAAGCAATTAAGAGATCTCTGACATAGCATTAAGCATTCCAACATTTGCATTATAGGTATTCCAGAAGGAGAAGAGAGAGAGAAGGGAATAGAAAATGTATATGAGGAAATTATGACTGAAAATTTCCCAAACTTGAAGAAAGAAACAGATATGCAGATACAGGAGGAAGCATAGATGGTCCCAAAGAAGATGAACCCAAACAGTCCCACACTAAGATATATCATAATTAAAATGGTGAAAGTTAAAGAGAGAATTCTAAAGGCAGCAAGATAAAAAACAAAGAGTTATATGCAAGGGAATCCCTGTAAAGCTATCAGCTAATTTCTCTGCAGAAACTTGGCAGGCCAGAAGGGAGTGGGATGATATAATCAAAGTGTTAAAAGAAAAAAACCTTCAACCTACAATACTATAGCCAGCAATATTATCATTTAGAATAGAAGGAGAGATAAAGAACTTCTCAGACAAGCAAAAACTAAGAGTTCATCAATACTAAACTTACCCTAAAAAAATGTGGAAGGGTTTTCTCTAAATAGAAAAGAAGTAAGAAGCTAAAGGAAAGGGAAAATCCCACTGGGAAAGGCAAATATATACAACAGTACAGATTGATGATCAATCATTTAAATTAACCAGTAAATAGATCAAAAGACAAAAAATTGTAAAATCATCTATAACTACAATAAACAGTTAAGGAATAAGCATGAAGATGAAAAATATGATATCGAAAACAAAATGTGGGGGAGGAGAAGTAAAAAAAAAAAATCTTTTTGAATGTGTTTGAACTTAAATGACTACCAGTTTAAAACAAGACGTAATTATAGGTTAACATATATGAACCCCATGGTCACCACAAACCAAAAACGTACAATAGATACACAAAAACTAAAAAGAAAGGAACACAAGCAAATAACTAAAGAAAATCATCAAACCACAAGGGAAGAAACAAAAGAAGAAATGAACAGAGCACTACAAAAACAACTATATTTCTATTATGCCATATAGAAAAAATAATAAAGTGGCAATAAGTACGTATTTATCAAGAATTACTTTAAATGTCAATAGACGAAATGTTCAAAATACACAGGGTGGCCAAATGGATAAAAAATACAAGACCCTTCAATACGCTTCTTACAAGAGACTCACTTCATGGAGAAAGACACACACAGACGGAAAGTTATAGGATATAACTGTTTCATGCAAATGGAAATACAAGAAAGCAGGGGTAGTAATACTTGTATCAGACAAAATAGACTTGAAAACAAAGGCTATAGCAAAAAATAAAGAAGGGTATTATATAATGATAAAGGAATCAATACAAGAAGAGGATATTACACTTGTTAACATATATGCAACCAATATAGGAGCACCTAAATATATAAAGTAAATACTAACAGACATAAAGGGAGAAATTGACAATAATACAATAATCATAGGGAATGTTAACACCACACTGAGATCAAGGGACAGACCATCCAGACAGGAAAACGATAATACAACAATGGTCATAAATAGCACAACAGTGGTCATAAACAGTTAAATTTAATTGATATCAACATGATATTCCATCCAAAAACAGCAAAATACCCATTCTTTTCAAGTGTACATGAAATGTTCTCCAGAACAGATCACATTCTAGGCCACGAAACAAGTCTCAAAATAAGAGGAGAAAAATTATATCAAGCATGTTTTCTGACCACAATGGTATGGAACTAGAAATCAATTAGAGAAAGAAAAATGGAAAAGAACAAACACGTGGAGACTAAACAACATGATACTAGAAAACTAATGGGTCAACCTAGAAATCAAAAAGGGAATCAGAAAATACCTTGAGACAAATAAAAATGGAAACACAACATTCCAAAATCTATGGGATTCAGCAAAAGCAATTCTAAGAGGGAGGTTTATAGAGAAACAGCCCTTCCTCAAG
Organism: Physeter macrocephalus; assembly: GCF_002837175.3. Classification (NCBI taxonomy): domain Eukaryota; kingdom Metazoa; phylum Chordata; class Mammalia; order Artiodactyla; family Physeteridae; genus Physeter; species Physeter macrocephalus. Next base: position 75,305,227 of record NC_041218.1, read on the forward strand.
AAACAAGAAAATTCTCAATAAAACAACCTAACATACCACCTAAACCTAAAGGAATTAGAAGAAGAAAAAACAAAGCCCAAAAGTCAGCAGAAGGAAGGAAATAATAAAGATCAGAGAGGAAATAAATAAAATAGAGATCAAAAAAAAAAAAAAAACAGAAAAGATCAATGAAACCAAGAGCTGGTTGTTTTGAAAAGATGAACAAAACTGATAAACCTTTAGCCAGGCTCACCAAGAACAAAAGAGAGATGACCCAAATAGTACTGTGCATAGTACTGGCACAAAAACAGACACACAGGTCAATGCAACAGAATAGAGAACCAAAAATAAACCCACACACCTATGGCTGATTAATCTATGACAAAGGAGGCAAGAATATACAGAACAACAAGCAGAACTGGGAAAACTGGACAGCTGCATATAAAACAATGAGATTAGAAAATTTCCTCACACCATATACAAAAATAAACTCAAAATGGATTAAAGACCTAACAGTAAGACCTGAAATCATAAAACTCCTAGAAGAGAACATAGGCAGAACACTGACATAAATCATAGCAGTAGTTTTTTGGATCTGTACCCAAAGGCAAGAGAAATAAAGCAAAAAAAAAACCAAATGGACCTAATTAAACTTAAAAGCTTTTGTATAGCAAAGGAAACCACAGACAAAATGAAAAGACAACCTAATGAATGGGAGAAAATATTTGCAAACGATTTGATCAACAAGGGATTAATATCCAAAATATATAAACTGCTCATACAACTCAATATCAAACAAACAAACAATCAAACATGGGCAGAAGGCCTGAACAGCCACCTTTCCAAAAATGACATACAGATGGCAAACAGGGAAATGAAAAGATGCTCAACATCACTAATTATTAGAGAAGTGCAAATTAAAACAACAATGAGATATCACCTCACACCTGCTAGAATGGCTATCATCAAAAAATCTACACATAACAAATGCTGGCGAGGATGTGGAGAAAAGGGAACCTTTGTACACTGTTGATGGGAATGTAAATTGGTGCAGCCACTTAGGAAAACAGTATGGAGGTTTCTCAAAAAACTAAAAATAAAACCACCATGTGATCCAGTAATTCCACTCCTGGGTATATATTCGGAAAAAACGAAAACACTAAGTCAAAAAGATACATGCACCCAATGTTCATAACAGCACTATTTACAATAGCCAAGATAGGGAAGCAACCCAAATGCCATCAACAGACAAATGGATAAAGAAGATGTGATATGTATATACACAATGGAATATTACTCAGCCATAAAAAAGAATGAAATTATGCTATTTGCAGCAACATGGATGGACCTAGAGAATATTATGCTTAGTGAAATTAGTCAGACAGAGAAAGACAAACACTGTATGATATCACTTATATGTGGCATCTAAAAAATAATACAAATGAGTGTATATGCAAAACAGAAACAGATTTACAGATATAGAAAACAAACTAGTGGTTACCAAAGGGGAGAAGAAAAAAACAGGGGAAAATGAAGGGTATGGGATTAAGAGATACAAACTACTATATATAAAATAGATAAGTAACAGGATATATTGTATAGCACAGGAAATTATAGCTATTATCTTGTAATAACTTTTAATGGAGTATAGTCTATAAAAATACTGGATCACTATGTTGTACACCTGAAACCAATATAATATTGTAAGTCAACTATAGTTCAATTTTTTAAATGTGGCCTTCCTTATCTTTGGTGTAGCCATTCTGAAAAATAAAGACTTCTTACCTCTCTTTGAGAGCAATTTGGCAATATCTGTCAACAGTTTTTAAAACTGACTAGTCTTTGATTGAGGTATCTGGAAATTTAAGGACATATTCAGAGGTATACATGAAAATTTGTATGGTAAGATATTGACCTTAGTGTTAAATATGATTTCCGTTGCAATGTTGTTGGTACAACAAGCAAATTATCTATCAGGTAGCAACTAAATAAATGGTTGTATATTCACATAACTGCACACTAAGCAGAAATTTAAAAGAATGAGGTAGAAGAAAATGAACTGATACATTATTGTTTCGGTTATTGTTTGCTACATAACAAACCACTCAAATACAAAGCAATTATTTACAATTTCTTAGGATACTGTGAATTGACTAAAGGTATTCTTCTGATCATTCTGGTGTTGGTTCGGGCCATACAAAGCACTGCATTCAGCTGGCAGGTGAACTGGAGCTAGAACATCCAAGAAGACCTCACTCACACAGCTGTCATTTGGTGTGGTTGTCACCTGGAACACCTCAGCTCCCTTCCATGAAACTTCTCTTCATCCAGAAGTCTAGACCAGTTTCCTTATAGCATGGTAGCTGTGTTCCAAGAGGGAGTGATCCAAGAGGACAAGCCCCACCGTGCAAGTTCTTATCAAGCTTCTTCTTGCATCAAGCTTGCTAATGTCCCACTGGCCAAAGCAAGACACATGGTCAAACCCAGACACAGTGTGGGAAAGGACTACACAAGGGTGTGAGTCCAGGAAGCATGATTCATTAGGCATCACCTAATGAATGTGTAACCGTCTACCACAATTATTAAGCAAACAAATGAAAAAGCAGAAGAGTAAAATAGGATAAACATTGTTGTTTTAAAAAAAAATTTTAAACATCATTTTCAAAATGTGTACATAGAATATATCGGGGAGAACACATAACAAGCAGTGTTTGAAACACTGGAGTGAAATTTGCATGGGAAGTTGTAGGCAGGAACAGACTTTTTAATGTTTGTGTTGCTTGAATTTTTTATAATAATCATATATTTTATAACTTTAAAACTATGAAAGAAAATGAGATTGTAGAAGAATAATTACATAAGTGAATATGTAATATATATCAACTGAAACAACATATCAACTGAAAAATATTAATGGGATTATTTCGAGATAAAGGAATTGTGAGAAATTTGTTTCCCTTCATGGTTTTCTATATCATCCACACTTCATATGAGAAATACACATAGACTTTGACATGAGGAAAAAGAATGAACTGAAACCACTGGTCAATTCTTTCTTATTCCTCATGCAAGTACTTCCAAATTACTGCAGCATTACTTTATCTGTATTTTACATTACCAAAATGCTCATATGTCTAACAGTAATAAAATTTTCCCAGTGGCAAAGTGAAGACTATATGTGCTAATCTATTTTGCATCATGTTTTGCAATCTAATAAGATCATGAAGCAACTGGAAACGGTTCCATGATGATGGGTTTTTCCAAATATGCATTTTGGATTTCCCAAACTCAAATCCATATTTGCTAACTTACGAGGCATTTTCTGATGAAGCACTTTCCCAATAGTTTACAGCTGTCATTATGTCTTAACCAGGCCATCAGTTCTATGATAGAAGGAAAGAGTGCATTCCTTTTCTTCACTGTTTTTTGAGAATAGATTATTGTCCCCTCACATTCAATTGTGATCTGATACTGTGTGTAATTTCATTAATTTTTTTAAGTGGCCATAATTAATATAATCTGGTCCCATGTAACTGAAGGTACAGTATTCTATGTGATGGAAGAAGTGAAGAACATTCCCCCCTCTACTTTTTTTAATAAGGAGAGATTTTTTTAATTAAACATTATGCTTTAAAATATATTAATCATAATTCATGGAAACCTAGTTAAATTTAACTGTTTATTATTTACACAAAAAATTTTAGATATTATTTATGAATACATAACACATGCAGTGAAAATGATAAACTATATTCACAACATATTTGTGATAATGGCTCTTGCTGTGATTGAGGGAGTACAAAGGGTTAGGGATGGAGGATTTTTTTAGCTGTATCTATAATTTCTTCATAAAAAAAGATTATAAGCTGAAAGAATTGTTAGATCTGGGTGATAGAAAAATAAGCATCTGTTATATTATCTTCTGTATGTTGAAGTATTTTGTAATTAAAACATTTTTAATTAGAAAAATAAAAAGAAATTTAAGTGCAGCTGGTGCCATCATCAGGATGGCTATGACAAAGTCATGCACTACTAATGAGGTGATTCCTGAAATAAACCAGGCCCAGAAAAGAATCAGATGCTCAATAACCCAGTCATGCCAGGGTTATTTTTAGGCCAAGAATTTGATCCAAGACATGTATACAACAGGACTACACTTTCCTTAATATGTTGTCTCTGGGGCAAAAATTAAGGGCCCAGTTTTGGCAGTGTGTGCTGGCTTTTTTGGGGATTTTGTTGGAGATAGAACAGGTCTAAATCCAACTCTCTCTCCTGCTTTTGGGACTAGAGCCTGACCAGAGGGGAGCCTCATTAGAATTCAGACAAATCTCCAGGCCCTGGACTTTGTTTGACAAAGACCAAGTATGAAGAGGTAGTTTCTCCCTATGGCCAGAGTTGGCCTTTCCCAAAGATGGGGAAGAAATACCAACTGAAGATTTGAAGGAGAGGTCTATAAGAGTTTACTTTCCAGCAAGTGCAGGAATATGCAACTTACATAAAATTACCACAGAGAACATGGTCACCATTCCTCTAACCAAGTTTTCCAGATTCCCAAATCAACTGATCTTTCTACTGGATTGATGTCCAAATATGGTAAATAATTAAGATTTCCAATCACTTTTTGAATATAACAAATGGAGTCCCTGCCTCCATTCCCCCACCTCCATGCCTAATACTCCCTTTTGAAACTTTAGCAGTATGGCCCTGTCCTGTGTGGGAATGGGATGGGGGAGGGATGGTTCGTGTGTGCGGGGTCTGTGTATGTGATGTCTGCATGTGGTGTATACATAGTGTGTGTGTTTTGTGTTCGTGTGTTCTGTGTATGAAAGCTCCCAAGTGGTTCTGATGCATTCTGTCCTTGGGCCTTGGATTGGAAAATTACTTCATTTAGATTAAATCATTTATTACTGACTCAATTTGGAGATTTACCCCACAAGCATCCTTCCGTATTAATGCAGCAAGGCACCATTTTCTATAGCTGCAGATGGTGTCTGGACCGAGCAGGTGAGCTGGGAAATTGCTTCTATTAAGAGGATGGTACGCAGTTTCTGCATTTTAGAGTAGAAACACTGGTCTTGGTTCTTGGGGCCAACTCTCTAAAATGTCTAGAACGGATTACCATGTTGAGTCTTTTACTTGTAAAAGTCTTTTACTTGTAAGAATGTACATTTTGTGAGAACAGGGAATGTATCTGTTAATTACCACTGTATCCCAAATACTTGGTAGAATGTCTGGCACATAGTATATATTCAACAAATATTTGTTCACTGAACAAAAGACAAGGAATGGAGAGGTAGACTTTGTTCTCAGGAAAGCCAAGTAATAATGGAGTATCTAAATGCATATGTTTCAGACTAAATCCTTAATCCATCTGTGCCATGATATAAAAGGCAGTCTTCATTTGAGGCCAAATGGCAATGACAGTTATGGAACTGTTTGTTCTAGTTCATTTGTTTGTCTATGTGTAGATGTTTTCCTTCCTCTGTATTAGGCTAAAGCCAGAAAAGTTTGGAACTCTGATGTAGCCCTGACAAGAAGGGAAAGAAGAGGAAATCTGAAGGCCACTCTCCCTTTTGGGGAAGATAACCTGCCCTCTGGCAACCCGCAGGGCCTCAGGAGAAGCACAGCCAGGAGGGGGCACTCTGAAGAAGCCTGACCTAGAGCAGAGACTAAGTCAGTGTTAAGTTTTTGTCTGCATTGTAATACCCTGGGTGTCCTTAAGCTTTAATGAAAGCTATGTTAAAACCACAGGCCAATGTCAGTTGAGAGTTGAGAATTAAGGTCTGAGAATGGGGAGCTGCAGCAGCATGGAGCGGCTATTAGGTGGCAGCAGGATGCAGAGAGCAAAAGAGTCCAGAGCCATCACTGGAAGTGGTCCTGGCAAGCACAAATCTCAGTGGATTTGAGAAACAAGTATTTTCTGAAGCACTTAATGAACACTGGTAGAAAGAATGCAAAATAAGATGAGAGCTTTGGATAGGAATTTGGAAAGAGGTCTTGCTATAAATATTTGTGGCCTTAAAGGGAAAGGTGTCTTCTCCAGGCTGGAAAAGTTAAATTTTGGAGTGAACCCAGTGGTTGATATGAGGACCTAAACTTACTCTGCTTATTAGATTAATACTCTGAAATAGTATGTTAGTGTTCAATGATTCAATAAGCATTCAAGTGTTTGCTAGGAGCAAAATACTGTACTAGGTGAAAAGAGATAAAGACAAATGTGCTTATGTACATTTCTCTATGTACATATGCAAACATTCTAGACATATACTAAATATATATAAACACACATGCAAACTTATACACAAACATACATAAATGAAATCATAACAAACACATCATTTTTAGAGCTCTGATTCACCACTATTAATGGCTGTATTACTATATCATAGTAATGTTTCCTTAATCATTCAGTCATTTAAGGAATATTTATTGAATGCCTATAAATCAGTTAGAATTTATTCAGCTGCAAGTAACAGAAAATCTCATAGTGCAAGATCAGGATTGCCCCAAAATGACTAGAAGCTCACTCTAGAGAACAAAGTATCTGAGACTGGGGATCCCCTTTCTCTCAGCAGGAGGGGCTGAGCAGGAGGAGGCACCCCAGCTTGGCCCCCCACAGGACCCATGGCTTCCTCCATCTTATGAACCTCAAGGCAGCTCTGTTCCCAGAAGACTCATGTGCCACCTGACACCCCCAAAGTTAAGCAGCTTATGTACTGTCCCAGTGACAAGGCTGTTCTCAATGCTTGCACTGTAAGGAAAGGAAGAGTGTAGACCTACACTGCATGTTCCAGAGATTGCCAGGCCCCTGAATGTTTCCCAATATGATGATGGGAAGATGGGAGACTGGTCCTTCTTTTCCCTTGCCAAGCTTGGGTGTGTGAGGGTGATTGCAGGCATTGGTTAAGTGGCTAGACTATATCAGGGCCAATATTTCTGCTATTTTCTTGGCCTTTTTCTTTTGCTTTTTGTCTCGTGGTCACAAGATATCTGCTATTTGCTATCTTGATTTTTAATTTTTAAAATGTAGATATATGGTGCATGGACCTCAAGCTGTAGTCTTCTTGTGGACCCTGCAAAGGTTAAGGACAAGGCTGTTTGTCTCTATCCCTTACACTGAAATAACTCATCAAGGCAAACAATGATTTCCACATTGCTTAACTGAATAATTTATAGTCCTCATTCCCTCCGGCCAGTAAAATTTGACATAGTTTATCTCTCCCTGATTTTTAAAATACTTTTTTCACCTGGTTTCTAGGATACAAATCTTCTTGAATCTTCTCTTTCCTCACTGGCCACTTCTTTGCAAACTCCTTTGGGGGCCCCTCCTAATCTTCTCAGGTTCTAAATGCTGGAGAACCCAAAGGTTCACTCCCTAAGAACTTTTCCCATTCTTTGTGTGATTTCATTCAGTTTCATGGCTTGTTTCAATGACAATTTTAAATTCTGTTCTCAAGTTCTTGAACCTCAGATTTATTTATCCATCTGTCTCTTGACTTCCCAGTTGATATTTTAATAACCATCTCAAACTTAACATGACTAAAACCAAACTCCTTATTCCTCAAATCCTTCCTTCAAAACCCTGCTCCTCCACAGACATTCCCATTTCATTGGCAATATTTTTGTTGAGTTAATCAAGGCAGAAATCTGTAGTTATTCTTGATTCCTCTTTTACTCTCTCCCATTCAATCTACTAAGAAATGCTCTTGGCTCTATCTGTAAAATAAATTCAGGATCTGTTACAACTTCAAGCGATACCTGGTCTAAGTTTCCATCATTGCTCAGCTGATTATTAGAAGAGCCTCCTAACTATATTTTCTGCTTCAGTTCTTGTTCCCTACAGTCTATTCTCAACACAGAGCCCAAAAAACTTTGAAACATATCAGATCATGAGCAAAAGTCAAAGTTCTCAAAATAGCCTAAAATTGTTACATAATCATGCCTTCAATTCTTATCATGCTCTTATCCAGCCTACTTGCTGTTCCTTCTAAAACAGAAGATTTAAAGAGCTAGAAACTATCTATGAAGATAGTTCAAGTTCAGCGGTTCCTAATATCTTGCTACACATTTCACTAATTGTAATATTTTGCCATGTACTCTTAGTCAAGTATATCAAATGCAGCCCCTTCCTCCTGCCACATTCATTTTATTTGCATTTATAGAATTTTAAGTATTAGGACCCTGACAAAGTTTTCAATTCCAAAAGGGTTTCTTCCATTCAAGAAAGAGGTTGTCATTATTGCTATTAATACTTCATGAATCCCTGCTGCCAATAAGAGCATGCTTAATGAGGTGTATTTACTTTATCAGCTATCTATTTAGATAGACATAATTTTGTATATTAGTATATATATAAAACAGTATCAAATATATATAGTTATACATATTTGCTGACCTTGAGGAATTAAAATTTATGTGGGGCGTTCAAATTTGGGACTATAAACAGCTTGGTCTATTGGTTATTGACTTAAAATCCATGTAATTTATTCCTCCTAAATACATAAGAAGGATATGCCTATCGATATGCTTATTTCCTAATTCAATGTGAAAGCATAGTGTGACCAAATTAAGGTAAAATCTCTTCTCCATTTGGAAGCACAGTTCTGTCTTTTTAACTCTGTGTGCACATTGTTCTTAATTTCCTAGGCTTTTTACTGTCTTCACTACTAGAAGGCATAGTTTTGATCTAGAAACTATAGGCAAAATTATTTACAAATTATTTATTAAAATAAAGTGAAAGAGAAGTATAAGAGTATCACTGAAGTCCTAAATATACATTCACTAGGTATTTTATAAATAGTATCTCATTTAGTTCTTCGAATATTCTTAGAATAACTCAGTTATGTATTACTGTTCTCATTTTACAGATTAGGAAACTGAAGTTCAAAAAGATTAAATAATTGACATAAAGTCAAAACAACAGGCAGGTCTGTCTGATTCCACAACTAGGCTGTTTCTACTGTATCACACCACTTCCTCGTAAAAGTGATGGCTAAATAACAAATTCCAGTATCTCCAGACAATTTTCTATCAAGAAATTCAACATTAAAATGCCCCATTAATTCTTTCTGCACCAAATCCTATTCATTTTTGTCTTTCCTTAGTTGTTTTTTTCATAAAGATAAAGGAGACCAAGCCAAATCTTCAAAATTCCTACTTTATATGGGAAATTATGTCTTGTTTTTCTTTTCTGCAGACCAAATATTTATGCCAATACTTACCAACTGTTCATAGCATTTAAATTCATATTTTTAAATTTGCTGTTGATTCTCATCATATTTCTAAAACCTTCAAGCCATGGCCTTTAAGTCCTGCCTTTAACTTACTAATTGAATAACACTAACCAACCAACACGTGGGATCTTCCCGGACTGGGCCACGAACCCGTGTCCCCTGCATCGGCAGGCGGACTCTCAACCACTGCGCCACCAGGGAAGCCCCTAACACTTAATATTTAAGTATCTAATTCTAATTTATGTCACTCTTCTCTGGTACTGCCTGCAAAGAAGGCTTCCAGTAGATTTCCACCCCACAAAAACTTCCTGATTGACCTACTAGGATGCTAACATGTAGAGATTCAATCTTTACTTTTTTTTTCATTTACCCCCATTAAAATTCTCATATCCCAAGGAGAGGGTCTATGCTGAGCTAACACAACAGTAGAACAATCTTTCAGACTCTTTCTAAACTGTTAGCCAGGCACTATAGGGCTCAGGAAGAAGAAAGAAGTTGCCTTAAAGGGTCAGTGAAAGGACACCAGAGACGAAGTTCCCTTACATCACAGTTTTGCTTCATTTCCCCTTTACTGCCCAATAGCCTTGGAAATGGATCTCAGTGGTGGTGTTATGATCCCTTTACCCTCCGCCGTGGCTTTACTCACGGATAAAGAGCATTCCAACTTCTTGAAAAAAAAATCTTGCAACCGAATTTAGTTGCCCAACAGCATATGAGTCTGAATCATTTTCCCATCTCTGACACAAGTAATCTGGCATTATTACTTATTCCCAAAACTTTGCAATCAAAAGTCATTTAACCACAGGGCATTTAGTACCCAACAACCACACACTAGGCCCACACTCTAAACAGCTTCAGGGGGATCCTGGAGCTTCCCAAAAAGGATCTGTGGGAGTAGGTGATCACTGTGGTGTGACAGAAAGATCACTAGCCTCAAAGTCAAAAAACCCTGAGTTTGAATCACAGCTCTGCCATTTACCATCTCTCTGGCTTGGGGCAAGTCACTTAACCTCTCTGAACTTCGGATGCTTCATCTAAAACCTGGACATAATATGGTCCACTTCACAGGGCTTTTTCCAAGAATGACATGTAAGAACACTTAGCAGAAGGAACTCTAACAAAAAGAAGGTACTCCATAAAAGTGTTTATTTTTAAGTTAGTCTGTTTTTAAGTTAGTTATTTAAGTTAGTTTTTAAGTTAGTCTGTTTTTCCTCTGTGGTCACAGGATGAAAAGCTTTGAATAATTTAGAGTTAACTCCTTTCCCCTAACAATCCCCCAGCATTCTGGAGCCTGAAACCCATATTTACACGTACGTGCCTGAGAAGTTATAGTCGTCAAACACCAAATGCTTAATTTCAATAGAACGAAACAATGTTTACCTCTAAAACCACATATTATAACAAAGAAATTCTAAAATTCCTTAATTCAAAATCAATTTTTATTAATTATTTTGATGGTACTTATTTACAGTATAAATGTCCCAACAGAAATAACACATTAATCTTATAAGTTATTTACATTTCAGTAGGAATAACTTTCTAAGGTAATATGTTATGAGACCAAATATATCCAAGAAGGAAATAACATGCAAGTAAGGTCTCTTCCTGGCTCCTCCAAGAAAATGACCCATGTAGGAAGGTAACTGGAGGCTGTGAGGCTCAACTTCTCCTGCTCCATGATTTTGCATCGCATGTAACTCTGTGAAGAGGTAGCAGAATTCCTAATCAGGAACAAAGCCCTGAACTCAGAGATAACCTTCCAGGACAGACAGAGCCTTCCTAGTCCTATACAGAAAGCTTTATACTCGGGTTGCCAGCTTTAGCAGATGAAAATACAGGACACCCAGTGAAATTTGAATTTCAGATAAACACCATTTTTTAAAAATTAAAATGGAACATAATTATATTTCTTAGTATACTTATTCATTGTTTTTCTGAAATTCAGATTTCACTGGGTATCCTGTATTTTATCAGGCAACCCTATTTTATATCCTTGAAAGGCCTAGGAACAGTAGAATCCTCAAACTTTTCCAGAACTTGGCTATTGAATAACAGAAAGATGTGGTAGCCAACACTGTCACTGTGAAGGAAAGGTTGTAGGATGAAGTTTTCTATCTGTGGAGAGAGAGGCACCTTTTGGGTCTTTCCTTCTCTGAAATGGATGATACACCGAAGCTGTGTTTCTTTATTCTTTCGTCTTACTGGGCAGCAACCATACTCCAGCACTGTGCTCATCCTGGGAAAACATTATTGAGCTAGAAAAACACCATATGTACCCTAATGCAGCTCTCAGCCCACTGGAGACTTAGGCACTAAACAGCAATCCTCACATTTAACATGACAGTTACAACAGTTACAAGTGCTATAAGCTAACAAAATGTGTGACTTAAGCTGATTCATTGATCTCATTCCATGTATGTGGCTCTGTACTAGGTAACGTCAGGCATATAAAGACGAGCGTAGATGGATAAGCCAAGATTACTTTTTTCTCTCCTTGAAGTTCACATGTTCTATTCATAATAGAAGTGTAACATTCATAAAATGATCCTCTCTTTACTTTAATATGCATGATTGAGGAAACATGCATTACAAGCCATTTTTGTGACTTTTGTTGCTAATAAAAGGGTGAAACATCCTTATTGGTATCTAAAACAAATGACTACAGCTATGTCACAACTAATATTAATGTACTAGATTAAATCTCTGAAAAAAAATTAAGAATTTGGCAAAGACTTTTTTTCATTCATCTATGATCCATGGTATATTGTAACCCAGAAAAACACACAGCTTCTTCTCACTTTAAAAAACGCACGATAGTAACTTTAGGATTAATATAGTTCAAAGAACGAAGGCAACTTTATGAAAAGTCAATCTGTGTTTTAAAAATTCTTCATCAATCATGCCAAAGCAGACTTAATGACAAAACATTGTTCTGCAGTCAACCGCCTTTTATACAAGTGCATGAACGTTAACAAAGGCAAACTTCGTCCTTTCCCCAGGTTTCACTGTTTCCATCCTTTCTCCTCTTGGTATTAGTCTCCTTACTCATTTCTACCCATTTCGGAAGCCTTGTTGCTCTCCTTACTTTCCCTGTCCCTCTGCTACTTAAACAAAACAACACAAAACAAAATATGAAAAGTTCTGATGAACAATTATAGCTACATATTGATTAGTGATTACTCTTTAATGACTGATTAGTGATTACTCTTTAATTAACAATGCATTCAAACCAATGAGCTATCTCACTGAGGACTTTACTTTTTCAAGTTGTTAAAGGAAAATCCGTGTTCTACTTAAATCTGTCCTTTCAATACCAAAGGATACTAATTAAACTTTGCCACCATCTGAAATGGCCGAAGACTTTCCATCCTGGGGCAATTCTGAATTTCCTTTTCTTCAAGTTAGGCCTCTCTTAGCTAATTGCACTACTTGGCCAGACTATCACTATGTCAGTGACCCAGAAATCATTCTTGAATACTACCTCTCTCTTCTTCTTCTTCATTTTTTCTATCTATTCCTGAGTAATAAAACTCCCCAAAATTTAGTGCCTGAAAGCAACAAAGATCTATGATTTCTCATGACTCTGTGGATTGGCTGGCAGTTCCTTTGCTGATTTCTTCTGAACTCACTCATGAAGCTGCTTTCAGCAGAAAGTTCAGTTACAATGTTCCTCACTCAGGCAGATAATACTGGCTATTGGCTGGAGTGCCCAGGATCTCCTGGTCCTCTGATCTTCACATCTGCTACACTGGCTTCCCGACATGGCCATCTGTGGGAGCATTCCATAGGTCAAAAGCAGAAGGTTCAAGCTCAGAAGTCGCATAACATCATTTCCACCACATGCTTTATTTTTCTTCATGGCACTTAATATCACATGATATGATGTGATGATGTATATTAGAGGACTGCTTTATTTTTGTCTCTCTCAATAGAATGTAAATCTGTGAGAGCAGAGACTGTCTTTTTCTTTACTTCAGTATCTCCAGCATCTATAAGAGTCTGGCACAGAATAGGAGTTCTATGAATAATTACTGAATGAATGTAAGAATATATCTTCTTCTTCCTTAGTCACCAAGTCCTGCCAATTCAGTATTCTAAGCAGCCAATTACCAGATTTCCATCAACTCCCATGGGGACACTGTGATAGCCTCTTAACCCATGTTCTTTGTCAGGTTCCTCCCCACCTCCAGCCTACCCTCCTATAAACCTGAGGGTTGTTTCTGAAAAAGAGGTTTGATCATAGCATTTCTCGGCTTCAGAACCTCAGTGGCTTCCTTGCTGCCAATACAATAAAGTCTCATACACTTAATTCAGAACCTTCATGACATGATCTGAATATCCCTTTCCTGCCTCTGTTCCTCATCAACTAACCTCACACTCCCAAACCACAGATCTTGCTTCCAATGTGCACTGACCTCTCTCCTATTTTCTGTTCATTGAGTGCTCCAAGCTTTTAAATGTAACTTGCACCTCACCTTTGCTGGCTGACAAATTCCTTCTCATCTTCAAGATCCAGCCATTTCATTACCTCTCCAGTGGAAACCTGCCCAACATTCCATTTACTCTGGGTTTCCTCAGAATTCTGAACTGAGGTAAATAACTGTTTTATTATAATTGTTTCTTTATAAGTCTGTCTCTCCTCCTCAACAAACCAGTATCTCCTTGTGTCTTTTTCTTTTCTTTTTCAAAATTTCTATACTACATGCAAATTAGGGCTTGGTACAAACTATGTATTAAATAAATGTTGGTTGAATGAATACTTCCAAAGATAGATTTGGGAAGGATCAAGATTAATGACTCAGTGAAGCTCACTACATCCCAGGATAATTCCAGACTCAAGACCACACTGGACTCAGGCATTATGAACAAAGAGAGATGGAGAGATAACATACTCCGAGGCTTTTGTTATTTGGTTTAAATCTTCAGGTTTCTTCTCTTCTGGCAGCCTCATCAGAAGTCTAATTCACAAACACTAACAACAAAGAATGTGATTTGTTATAAACCCATATGGATAGGTAATTGCAGGGAAATCAGAGAGGCTGGTGTTCCTACTTACTTCATAGGACATGACAGGGTAATGAACTTGAAATGCCTGAAAGTGGGAACTGTGGCCAGTGATTAATTGATCCTGTATCTGCTCAGCCTCACATTGTCTCCGCAACTGCGGGAAACAAGAGACTCCTAGACTAAATAAACAATTTTTCCCCAGAAATTTTTCCCCTTGTCAAGGATGATCAAATCCCTGAATAAGCAGTATATATTTTTTTGCTCAGTGAAATATCGAAGATTTCTTCTTGTGTATTGATTTTGAGAATGGTTTTAGAAATGTAAAAACTAGCATTGACATTGTTTAATTCTCACCACACAACAACTTTTCTTATAACCCCATCATGACATTTTTAGTAGAGAGTGAGTCAAATATCCAGACCACCTACTCTGTGACATTTCCAGCAAGAGGTAGAAGTCTGCCCTATGTAAGGTACACCAGCTGGTGGACCTAAAGAAAGGCACTCCTACTGGTGATATTTCTGTCATATCCCATATCTCAAGGCCTTCTGTTAGCAGGAAAGCTGAGTACAGATCATTCTACCCTTGAATTTTTTTCAGTCAAGGATGATCAGCTCCCAAGAGAGCAGTTTGTGTATTTTTGCTCAATGAAATATTGAAACTTTTTTCTTGTACACTAATGTTAAGAACTTTTTTGGAAACATATCAACTAGTATTGACCTTGTAAGTACTGAGTTCCTTTTTAGCTCTAATTTCATCTCCAGATATAAAAGAAGGAACATTCTTTCTATATTTCTTCAACAAGCATGTGATTAAACATAGTAAGTTAAATATTTTTTGTTTTTCCAAAGAAAATGTACTTAATCAGCATGTCCTTTTGCATTTATTGATCATAGTCATGAACATAAAAATGTTCAGAATAATACTGAGTGATGCCAATAAGGTCCTTTCTGCTCTAAAATTATACTACTTCTCCTCCTCCTGGGCTGACAATTTTGGTGACTAACAATACCACCATTATCTGCAGATGTGATGTGGGTACACTGCTAATCTGTCCTTATTGCTTTAGCCCTGATATGGCAGATATGAGGCTCATGTACAGTCATGTCCTCCTTCTGAATTCATAGAAGGACAGTGTGGATACAAGTCCCCAGAGCCTGGTGTCAGGTGCCAAAGAGAAAAATGGAACAGGTATCCCATTCCAGCAATGATTTAAACATTAAACATTTTGATGTATTTTTCTAACATGAATTACATATCAGCGTAATTCTTAAGTACTATATATTGTACATAGCTTTAACATTTTTATAACAATCCAGTAACAGTCATTATTATGAACATAACTACTGTAGGATCCATTGAGTTATGAAAGCTATTGAAGTATACACAATGACATGCATTGAGGCCTGAGAATGAAACAAAAATTGACCAAGCATTTTGCATGTCATTTCAATTAATCCCTACAACCACTCCACAAGTTAGATTATACTATTTTCATTTTACACATGATAACACAGACCTAGAGATTTTAAACAGCTTGCCTATGGTTATAACGCTAATCAATAGGTGGTAAGTGGAGATTTTACATGTAGGACTCTGTCAAAAAAAGCCACACTCTCGATCAAGATGGTGGCGCGGGAAGACGCGGACTTTGCGTCTCCCCACAACTAGGGCACCAGCTGGACACTGGTGGGGGACCTCAAAGTACAAGGAGATGGGAGGAACCCCAAAGTGAACCAGTAGGACATGAGGGACTGAGGGGGGAGGAGAAGTGGAGGCTGGACAGGACCAGCGCCCCTGAGGGGTGGCTGAGACGGGGGAGGGGCTCCCACGCTTGGAGGGACCCTCGGGGGCTCAGATCAGGGGGGAGCCCGCTGAGCGTTTCCCCTGCCTAATCAGACGGGGAAGTCTGCCCCACTCTGGGCCAGATCCTAAGCCCTCAGAGGCCCCCTCGGGGCCGTGCTGGCCCTGGGGACGTAGGAGGAAGGCTGGGGCAGAACAGGAGAGGCAGGTGGGAGGGGCCCTCCGGGACCGGAGGAGCAGGAGAGGAACGAGAGGGCGTTTGCCCCACCCACTCGAGCTGGGGAAGCCTGCTGGGCTCCCAGGTGGGGTCGCCCGCCCTTTGAGACCAGGAGCATACCTGGGCCCCTTCTGTTCCCTAGAGCTTAAGCCCCACCTCCCACACACCCCAGGGCCTTTTCCAGCCCTGTGGGTCCTCAGCACAGGCCCCGCCCACCGTCCAAACCCCACCCCTGCTTAGGCTCTGCCCTCCACAGCCAAGGCCTTTTCCACCTTTTTTTTTTCTTCTCTTTTTTACTATTGTGGTTCTGTTTCACCTTCTGGTTATTGTTTCATCTATAGTTTTGTTTTTATATTCTTTCTAACATACCTGTTAGTTTCCTAGCCTAATTTTATTTTTTACTCTTTGTTATTGTTCATTTTCTTTCTTGCTGCCAGAGCAGCTTGCAGGATCTTGGTTCACGAGCTGGGGGTCAGGCCAAATCTCCTGCAGTGGGAGCTCCGAGTCCGAACCACTGGACTAACAGAGAACCTCAGACCCCAGGGAATATGCATCGGAATAATGTCTCCCAGAGGTCCTCATCTTGGCACCAAGACCAAGCTCTACCCAACAGCCTACAAACTCCAGTGTTGGAAACCTCAGGCCAAACAACCAGTAAGACAGGTACACAATACCACCCATCCAAAAAAAAAAAGTGAGATGACAAAAAAATATGTCACAGATGAAGGACCAAGGTAAAAAACTATAAGACCAAATAAATGAAGAGGAAATAAAGATCAGAGCAGAAATAAATGAAATAGAAATGAAGAAAACAATAAGAAAGATCAATAAAACTAAAAGCTGGTTCTTTGAGAAGATAAACAAAATTGATAAACCCTTAGCCAGACTCATCAAGAAAAAAAGGGAGAGGTCACAAATCAATAAAATTAGAAATGAAAAAGGAGAAATAACAACTGACACCGCAGAAATACAAAGGATTATAAGAGACTACTATAAACAACTATATGCCAATAAAATGGACAACCACAAAGAAATGGACAAATTCGTGGACAGGTACAATTTTCCAAGACTGAACCAGGAAGAATTAGAAAATATAAGCAGACCTATCACAAGTCATGAAATTGAAACTGTAATTAAAAATCTTCCAACAAACAAAAGTCCAGGACCAGGTGACTTCACCAGCAAAACCTATCAAACATTTAGAGAACAGCTAACACCAATCCTTCGCAAACTCTTCCAAAAAACTGCAGAGGGAGGAACACTCCCAAATTCATTCTACAAAGCCACCATCACCCTGATACCAAAACCAGAAAAAGATATCACAAAAAAAGAAAATTAGAGACCAATATCACTGATGAACATAGATGCAAAAATCCTCAACAAAATCCTAGCAAACAGAATCCAACAGCACATTAAAAGGATCATACACCATGATCAAGTGGGATTTATCCCAGGGATGCAAGGATTCATCAATATACGCAAATCAATCAATGTGATACACCATATTAACAAACTGAAGACTAAAAACCATAGGACCATCTCAATAGAAAGTTCCCTCATACCCCATTGTAGGCAACCCTCTCACCACCCCTAACCATTGGCAACTACTGCTCTGTTTTCTGTCCTATAGTTTTGCCTTTTCCAAAATATCATATTAATGGTCCATATAGTATGTAGCCTTTTGAATTTGGCTTTTTTCACTCAGGTCAGTATGTGCATCAGCAGTTTGTTCCTTTTTAATGCTGAGTTGTATTCCATTGCATGAATATACCACAGTTTACACATTCCCCAGTTGAAGGACATCTGGGTTGTTTCCAGTGCTTGATGATTATGAATAAAACTGCTGTAAATATCCGTGTACAAGTTTAGAATGCACATATATTTTCATGTCTCTTGAGTAAAAACATCTAGTACTGGGATAGCTGAGTCATATGATAAGTGTATGCTTAAGTTCTTTTTAACATCTTTATTGGAGTATAATTGCTTTACAATGTTGTGTTAGTTTCCACTGTATAACAAAGTGAATCAGCTGTATGTATACATATATCCCCATATCCCCTCACTCTCGCGTCTCCCTCCCACCCTCCCTATCCCACCCCTCTAGGTGGTCACAAAGCACCGAGCTGATT
>NC_041218.1:75323648-75331646 GCF_002837175.3 Physeter macrocephalus
ATGAATGGATAAAGAAGATGTGGCACATATGTACAATGGAATATTACTCAGCCATAAAAAGAAACAAAATTGAGTTATTTGTAGTGAGGTGGATGGACCTAGAGTCTGTCATACAGAGTGAAGCAAGTCAGAAAGAGAAAAACAAATACCGCATGCTAACACATATATATGGAATCTTAAAAAAAAAAAAAGGGGGTTCTGAAGAACCTAGGGGCAGGACAGGAATAAAGACACAGATGAAGAGAATGGACTTCACGACACAGGGAGGGGGAAGGGTAAGCTGGGACGAAGTGAGAGAGTGGCATGGACATATATACACTACCAAATGTAAAATAGCTAGTGGGAAGCAGCCTCATAGCACAGGGAGATCAGCTTGGTGCTTTGTGTCCACCTAGAGGGGTGGGATGGGGAGGTGGGAGAGAGACGCAAGAGGGGGGATATGGGGTTATCCCCCACGTATGCATATGGCTGATTCACTTTGTTGTACAACAGAAACTAACACAGTATTGTGAAGCAATTATATTCCAATAAAGATGTATTAAATTTTAAAAAGCCACACTCTATATTGCTGTCTCCCTGATGTCTGACATTAAATGACGTTTTTAAATTTACTTTTTTTTTAATCTATTCCTATGTTGAAATCCTGTTTGTTGCTAACAATGTATTTGCGTTTAGTAATACCCCAAGTCTTCCTTTTTAATTTGCTGCTTCTAACAAGTAGTGAGATAGGGAGAGCAAACAACAATTCTGTTAGATGTGTCAGGAGGAAATATGCTTTCGCCAAGGACCTGGTGTACTTGCTCTATGAGCACAGGAATTTTCACACATGGACTATGGGAAGCCTCCTTTTGAAGTATAAGGCCTATATTTGCAAACTTCGTGGTTTTCAGACAGGCTCTAAAGAGTGAAATTTACCAGAAAAGCAAATTTCAGCTAACTGAAATGTTTCCATCCACATTTACATTTCTTTCCTTCTGCTGGGAATTCTCATCAATGTTTGTTGTTGTTGTTTATGTTAACAGGCTTAAAAATGTAACAGAATGGTCTTAAAAGATGATACTTTTACAGATATGCTGTGTAAATGTGCTGGATTTAAATGAGTCACTTAATGATCTAACAGAATTGCTTTTAAGTTATTTTAATTTTTCCCCCATTACATGTTTCTTCAGTTAAATTAAAATTTTTCTAAATGCTTCTTACTCTTATTTTATTCAGTAATTTTCATAAAACCTCTACTGATTAAGCAAAAATAAAATATTACTGCCTTTTTGTGGATCCTTTTGAGAATATTACTAAAATATAAAATCAGTCAGTATTATAAACTATTGCTTTTATCAGAAGGAAGTGACTATGCTGTTTGCGATTTCCTTTTGGATCTTTTTCTTCCCCTTAGTTGTTTTTTTTTGTTATTAACTTTTTTCTATTATACATATAAGTAATAATGAATAATTATTAAAATTTTAAATGCTGCATTAAAGTAAGCAGAACAAAGTAGGTCATTTTCAACAATTTCAATTTTGTTCAAGTGCTATGCCAGGTTCTATGCCAGGTTCTAAAAATTAAGAGATGATTCCTTTCCTCCTGACAAAAGGAAACAAAGGCAGGATAGTCTGATGGTTATGATTTACAACCGTGGGGTTAGACACATCCGACATGGAATTCTGACTCAGGCATGTGATGGCTGAGTATTTTTAGACGAGACACTCCTGAGTCTCAAATTCCTTATCCATAAAATGAGAACCAAATTAGAACAGTAACAGTACGTCCCTGAAGTTGGTAGTTTTATTGCTTCAATTACCTGAGATATGGTGGGGGGGGGCATTGTCTGTATGGATAAGTTTGTGGATGCTAGAATTCAATTGTAATGGTTCTCGCCCTGGCTTTGCCACTCACTTGCCCTTGAAAAATTATCATATCCAAAGATCCTTTGTTTGCAAAGTAGGAATAATAATAAGTGTATTCTATAAGTTATTAGTCTGTCTGTATTCGTTTACTAAGGCTGCCACAATAAAATTCCACAGACTGGGTGGCTTAAACAACACAAATTGATTTTTTTCTCACAGTTCTAAAGGCTAGAAGTCCAAAATCAAGGTTTTGGCAGGGTTGGTTCCTTCTGAGGCCTCTCTCCTTGGCTTGTAGACAGCCATCTTCTCCCTGTGTCTTCACCTGGTCTTCCCTCTGTGTCTGTGTCCTAATTTCCTCTTCTTACAAGGACACCAATCATATTGGATTAGGGCTTACCCTGAAGACTTAATTTAACTTTAACTCCCTCTTCAAAGACTATCTCAAATACAGTGACAAGCTGAGGAACCAGGGGTTAGGACTTCAACATATGACTTGGGGATGAGGGTGGGAGACACAATTCAGCCTATAAGAAATTGGCCTATAAGAAACACTCAATAAATGTTGGCTATCATTGTTGCTGCTGCTAGTTTTATTATTATCATTATCACTATCATCATCATTATTATTATTATATAATGTATTAATCTCAAAAAGCAGTAAGGCACCCAAACTGATTTAACAGTAAGCTGTTTTCTTATTTTTTTTTTCACGAGCGGAGCATTTTAATCATAATGACATTTAAATAGTGTTATCTGCCACATCATGTGGTTCAGGAGAATTCTAAGTTCAAGCTTCTGGTAGTTTCCACATTATTTAAAATACTAATAGGGTAAATGTCAAAGATTCAATTCATATTTAGGCCAATGGCTTCATTTTGTTCAGTGGTTGCAGAATGTAACCCAAGCCTGGTTCATCATATCACAAATAAAAGCCACTGTTTCACAATGGGAACAGGGCAAGAGGGTGTGCATGGATCAGCAGAAATCTATTGGCATGACCAGGAAAACAACCCATAGTGCATGCCCTTCCTCTAAATGAATATATTATTTCTTATCAGATCGTTTTTTTAGAGTGAGATGCAAAAATGCTTAAGAAAAGACAGTTCTCCCCCAAAGGAACAATAAGTAGAAAATGAGATTTCGCTTCCATTTTCCCTTTTTAAAGCACTTAAACTAGAAAAATGAAATTATTGACATCTGTAGAAACATTTAATGTCTAAACACTTTACTCGTTATTCCTCTTATAACTTCCTTAAAAGATATTGAAACAATTTGCCCTGAGAGGATTAACTGGGGAAAAGGCTCCATTTTATTTTCAGATATGGATACACACACTTTATTTTATCAATAAAAGTGTCAAGAATCAGCTCCATTTTTAAAATGGTTTGCTCTATTATAAATATAGATGACAGACTTACGTGTATCAATAGCCTACCTTCAAGATTCTCAAATTACTGTAATTTGTAATCACTGACATTTACATGGGAATTTAGATGATAAAGAAAAAAAAATTAAAAAGGAATGATTTTCTTCCATCAAAAATAAACTGAATATTTGAATTCATCTCCTCTGTCCACATACACTTTTTTATGAAGCCACATTAAATCAAAATAAGTACTGCTTATAAAACAAGCCCTAATGATATGTTCCTAACTTGATTCTGCTACTAGTAGAAAATAACTGAGGGAAATTTCTGCAAGCTACAGTTTTACTGGACAATATTATTTTATATTTTTTGAGTCTGATATTCAACACAGAAATCTCCAATGATTTGGATCATGATGCAGAACTTCTTGAGGTATGATTGTCCCTCTCTAGCCAAAAAAAGAAAAGAAAAAAAAAAAGAATCACTAAAATAGGGCCCCTGGCAAATGCCCTAAGGACCCTCTTGAGCTCAAAATCTGAGCCACAACGTAACAGTCACCAGACTTCACCCCGATAGTAAACAGTAACTCTCAGAGTTGGCTCCAAAGTTACACAGCTCTGCACTACATCCAGACCAAAATGATAGTGAAATTTTCCCAGCTGGAAAACTATATCAGCGATTAGGAAATAAGATATACCCTGCTTCATCCTAAGGAAGGGACACCTAGCAAGACAGTGTAATTCTAGGCAAATTGCATTTGCCTCCACATTATTAAAGCAACTTTTAAAGATGCCTTATTGTAAGCAAATGTATTTTTTAAAGGACCTGAACAACAGAACAAATTCTACAGACACAAGGTTAACCATAGTCCCTGCCTAATAACATCTCTCTATATTTAGCATAAATATAGTTTTAGATTTTTGCATCAACCATAATAGCTACTCGTTTTTAATTCTTACCATTGGTAAATGCTTTAAGAAAATAACCTCTTTGTTACAAGGCTGCTAGCAGGTAAAGAAATGGAAGCCCAAGGAAATTAGGTAACTAGCCTGAGGTACCACATTCAGTAAAAGGCAGGACAAGGATCTGAACACTGCTCCATGCAATTCCCCAAGCCTGTGCTGTTTCTGCTATGCTCAGCTTACAATGTTACTATCATCCTCAAATTTTTCAAGAGAGAACATGAATAAAGACACAGAAGTTGGCTTCAAGATGGAGGAAGAGTAAGAAGTGGAGATCACCTTCCTCCCCACAGATAACATCAGAAATACATCTACATGTGGAACTGCCTCTATAGAACACCCACTGAACGCTGGCAGAAGACCTCAGACCTCCCAAAAGGCAAGAAACTCCCCACGTACCTGGGTAGGGCAAAAGAAAAAAGAAAAACAGACAAAAGAATAGGGATGGGACCTGCACCAGTGGGAGGGAGCTGTGAAGGAGGAAAGGTTTCCACACACTAGGAAGCCACTTCACGGGCGGAGACTCCGGGTGGCGGTGGGGGGTGGGGGGACAGCTTCGGAGCCACGGAGGGTGCGGAGGGCAAAGTGGAGAGATTTCCACACAGAGGATCGGTGCCGAGCAGCACTCACCAGCCCGAGAGGCTTGTCTGCTCACCCACCGGCCGGAGCGGGTGGGGGTTGAGAGATGAGGCTCCGTCTTCGGACGTCGGATCCCAGGGAGAAGACTGGGGTTGGCTGCGTGAACACAGCCTGAAGGGGCTAGTGCGCCACGGAGGGCCGGGAGGGAGTCCGGGAGAAGTCTGGAGCTGCCGACGAAGCAAGACATTTTTCTTGCCTCAGAGTATCATGGTGCACGAGGAGAGGGAATTAAGAGCACCGCGTAAACAAGCTCCATAGACGGGCACGAGCCGCTGCTATCACCATGCACACCAGAGACGGGCATGAGACGCTAAGGCTGCTGCTGCAGCCACCAAGAAGCCTGTGTGCAAGCAGGGGTCACCATCCACAGCTCCCCTTCCCGGAACCCTGTGCAGCCCGCCACTGTCAGGGTCCCGTGATCCAGGGAGAACTTCCCCAGGAGAACACATGGCGCGCCTCAGGCTGGTGCAACGTCATGCCGGCCTCTGCTGCCGCAGACTCGCCCCGCATCCGTACCCCTCCCTCCCCCCGGCCTGAGTGAGCCAGAGCCACCGCCGAATCAGCTGCTCCTTTAACCCCATCCTGTCTGAGCGGGAACAGACACCCTCAGGCGACCTACACGCAGAGGCGGGGCCAAATCCAAACCTGAACCCCGGGAGCTGTGCGAACAAAGAAGAGAAAGGGAAATCTCTCCCAGCAACCTCAGGAGCAGCGGATTAAATCTCCACAATCAACTTGATGTACCCTGCATCGGTGGAAAAACTGAATAGACAACGAATCATCCCAAATTGAGGAGGTGGACTTTGGGAGCAAAGGTTTTTTTTTTTTTTCCTTTTTCTCCTTTTATGAGTATGTGTATGCTTCTATGTGTCATTTTGTCTGTACAGCTTTGCTTTTACTGTTGGTCCTAGGGTTCTGTCTGTCCGTTCTTTAGGTTTGTTTTTTACTTTTTAAAATTTTTTTTCTTACTAATTATTTTTTCTGTTTTATTTTAATAACTTTATTTTATTTTACTTTATTTTATTTTATCTTCTTTCCTTCTTTCTTTCTGTTTTTTCTCCCTTTTATTCTGAGCCGTGTGGATGAAAGGCTCTTGGTGCTCCAGGCAGGCATCAGGGCTGTGCCTCTGAGGTGGGAGAGCCAAGTTCAGGACACTGATCCACAAGAGACCTCCCAGCTCCACATAATATCAAATGGCGAAAATCTCCCAGGGTTCTCCATCTCAACGCCAAGACCCAGCTTCACTCAACGACGAGCAAGCTACAGTGCAGGACACCCTATGCCAAACAACTAGCAAGACAGGAACACAAGGCCACCCACTAGCAGAGAGATTGCCTAAAATCATACTAAGTTCACAGACACCCCAAAACACACCACCAGACGCAGACCTGTCCACCAGAAATAAGATCCAGCCTCATCCACCAGAACACAGGCACTAGTCCGCTACACCAGGAAGACTACACATCCCACTGAACCAACCTTAGACACTGGGGGCAGACACCAAAAACAATGGGAACTACAAACCTGCAGCCTGCGAAACGGAGACCCCAAACACAGTAAGTTAAGCAAAATGAGAAGACAGAGAAACACACAGCAGATGAAGGAGCAAGGTAAAAACCCACCAGACCTAAAAAATGAAGAGGAAATAGGCAGTCTACCTGAAAAAGAATTCAGAATAATTATAGTAAAGATGATCCAAAATCCTGGAAATAGAATGGAGAAAATACAAGAAACATTTAACAAGGACCTAGAAGAACTAAAGAGCAAACAAACAATAGGAAAACACAATAAATGAAATTAAAAATTCTCTAGAAGGAATCAATAGCAGAATAACTGAGGCAGGAGAACAGATAAATGACCTGGAAGATAAAATAGTGGAAATAACTAGTGCAGAGCAGAATAAAGAAAAAAGAATGGAAAGAACTGAGAACAGTCTCAGACCTCTGGGACAATATTAAATGCACCAACATTAGAATTTTAAGGGTGCCAGAAGAAAAAGAGAAACACAAAGGGACTAAAAAATATTTGAAGAGATTATAGTTGAAAACTTCCCTAATATTGGAAAGGAAATAGTTAATCAAGTCCAGGAAAGGCAGAGAGTCCCAAACAGGAAAAATACAAGGAGAAACATGCCAAGACACATATTAATCAAACTATCAAAAATTAAATACAAAGAAAAACTATTAAAAGCAGCAAGGAAAAACAAGAAATAACATACAAGGGAATCCCCATAAGATTAACAGCTGATCTTTCAGCAGAAAGTCTGCAACCCAGAAGGGAGTGGCAGGACATATTTAAAGTGATGAAAGGGAAATACCTACAACCAGGATTACTCTACCCAGCAAGGATCTCATTCAAATTTGATGGAGAAATTAAAACCTTTACAGAAAAGCAAAAGCTGAGAGAATTCAGCACCATCAAACCAGCTTTACAACAAATGCTAAAGGAACTTCTCTAGGTAGGAAACACAAGAGAAGGAAAAGACATACAATAACAAAGAGAAAACAATTGATAAAATGGTAATAGGAACATACATATTGATAATTACCTTAAATGTAAATGGATTAAATGCTCCAACCAAAAGACACAGACTGGCTGAATGGATACAAAAACAAGACCCGTATATATACTGTCCACAAGAGACCCACTTTAGACCTAGAGACATCTTTTCCGACCACAACGCTATGAGACTAGATATCAATTACGGGAAAAAATATCTGTAAAAAAAATACAAACACATGAGGTGAAACAATACACTACTTAATAATCAAGAGATCACTGAAGAAATCAAAGAGGAAATCAAAAAATACCTAGAAACAAATGACAATTATAGTAGGGGACTTTAACACCCCACTTACACCAATGGACAGGTCATGCAAAATGAAAATAAATAAGGAAACAAAAGCTTTAAATGCTACGTTAAACAAGATGGACTTAATTGATATTTAAAGGACATTCCATCCAAAAACAACAGAACACACTTTCTTCTCAGGTGCTCATGGAACATTCTCCAGGATAGATCATAGAAAGAAATCATAAAGACTGGATCAGAAATAAATGAAAAAGAAATGAAGGACATGATAGCAAAGATAAAAAAATGAATAAAAGCTGGTTCTTTGAGAAGATAAACAAAATTGATAAACCATTAGTCAGACTCATCAAGAAAAAAAGGGAGAAGACTCAAATC
>NC_041218.1:75331856-75333091 GCF_002837175.3 Physeter macrocephalus
AAACAGACCAATCACAAGCACTGAAATTGAAACTGTGATTGAAAATCTTCCAACAAGCAAAAGCCCAGGACCAGATGGCTTCACAGGCGAATTCTATCAAACATTTAGGGAAGAGCTAACACCTAAACTTCTAAAACTCTTCCAAAGTATAGCAGAGTGAGGAACACTCCCAAACTCATTCTATGAGGTCACCATCACCCTGATACCAAAACCAGACAAAGAGGTCACAAAGAAATAAAACTACAGGCCGATATCACTGATGAACATAGATGCAAAAATCCTCAACAAAATACTAGCAAACAGAATCCAACAGCACATTAAAAGGATCATACACCATGATCAAGTGGGGTTTATCCCAGGAATGCAAGGATTCTTCAATATACGCAAATCAATCAACGTGATACACCATATCAACAAACTGAAGGAGAAAAACCATATGATCATCTCAATAGATGCAGAGAAAGCTTTTGACAAAATTCAACACCCATTTATGATAAAAACCCTGCAAAAAGTAGGCATAGAGGGAACTTTCCTCAACATAATAAAGGCCATATATGACAAACCCACAGCCAGCATTGTTCCCAATGGTGAAAAACTGAAACCATTTCCACTAAGATCAGGAACAAGACAAGGTTGCCCACTCTCACCACTCTTATTCAACATAGTTTTGGAAGTTCTAGCCACAGCAATCAGAGAAGAAAAAGAAATAAAAGGAATCCAAATAGGAAAAGAAGAAGTAAAGCTGTCACTATTTGCAGATGACATGATATTATACATAGAGAATCCTAAGGATGCTACCAGAAAACTACTAGAGCTAATCAATGAATTTGGCAAAGTAGCAGGATACAAAATTAATGCACAGAAATCTCTGGCATTCTTATACACTAATGATGAAAAATCTGAGAGTGAAATTAAGAAAACACTCCCATTTACCATTGCAACAAAAAGAATAAAATATCTAGGAATAAACCTACCTAAGGAGACAAAAAACTTGTATGCAGAAAACTATAAGACACTGATGAAAGAAATTAAAGATGATACAAATAGGTGGAGAAATATACCATGTTCTTGGATTGGAAGAATCAACATTGTGAAAATGACTCTACTACCCAAAGCAATCTACAGATTCAATGCAATCCCTATCAAACTACCACTAGCATTTTTTACAGAACTAGAAAAAAAAATTTCACAATTTGTATGGAAACACAAAAGACCCCAAATAGCAAAAGCAATCT
>NC_041218.1:75335263-75337503 GCF_002837175.3 Physeter macrocephalus
AATAAAACACAGACCTACTAGAGCATGGACTTGAGGATATGGGGAGGGGGAAGGGTAAGCTGTGACAAAGTGAGAGAGTGGCATGGACATAGATACACCACCAAACATAGGGTGGATAGCTAGTGGGAAGCAGCCGGCATGGCACAGGGAGATCAGCTAGGTGGTTTGTGACCACCTAGAGGGGTGGGATAGGGAAGGTGGGAGGGAGGGAGACTCAAGAGGGAAGAGATATGGGAACATATGTATATGTATAACTGATTCACTTTGTTGTAAAGCAGAAGCTAACACACCACTGTAAAGCAATTATACTCCAATAAAGATGTTAAAAAAAATTGCACTAGACAGAGTTTAACAGGCAAGGGAGACTTTATTCAAGACTATTGCAAAAGAGGAGACAGAATGAGCTCAACTCTGCTGAAATAAAAGGCAGGAGAGTTTTTAAGTACCTGGTGAGCTATTGGAAAATAGTGGAGGGTATTAGGGAGGAATTTGCTCAATGTGATTAGACCAGCTGTTTGCTAACTGGTGCTTATCAAAGTCAGCCTCCTACCCTTCCACAGAGACTGTGAAATTAGGCTGCTATCTTTCTTGATAATTAAAGGAATACCTCCTATCCTTGAGAAAGACATTCCTGGGTTATAAAACTGACAAGTGCTAGGAGGATTTACATCTCAGAGGGGCAGAGAAAGTATTTATAATTTCAAGTTTTCTAAAGTAAATGCTCCAAGAAAATGCAAGTCAGGGGACTATGTTTCAAAAGCAAACTTGTGTGAAGATTAGTCAAGCTGAAGGGAATATTAAGGCAATCTGGTCAGGAGAGAACATCCATGAGAAGGCAGCTGGCTGGGATCATGTTTGTTTGGGAATCATATCTTTCTGGACTGCCTTGTATCAATAATGGTACCATACTGTCATCAATTTTATTATTTTATTCTAATGGCTGGGTAGATGCAATGTATTTTTGCATGGTCAGCTGCTTATCAATTACGTCTGTGACAGGTCACACGAAAGCAGATTCCGGGAATCCAACTGGACTCCTACCCTTCCACAGAGACTGTGAAATTAGGCTGCTATCTTTCTTGATAATTAAAGGAATACCTCCTATCCTTGAGAAAGACATTCCTGGGTTATAAAACTGACAAGTGCTAGGAGGATTTACATCTCAGAGGGGCAGAGAAAGTATTTATAATTTCAAGTTTTCTAAAGTAAATGCTCCAAGAAAATGGAAGTCAGGGGACTATGTTCAAAAGCAAACTTGTGTGAAGATTAGTCATGCTGAAGGGAATATTAAGGCAATCTGGTTAGGAGAGAACATCCATGAGAAGGCAGCTGGCTGGGATCATGTTTGTTTGGGAATCATATCTTTCTGGACTGCCTTGTATCAATAATGGTACCATACTGTCATCAATTTTATTATTTTATTCTAATGGCTGGGTAGATGCAATGTATTTTTGCATGGTCAGCTGCTTATCAATTACGTCTGTGACAGGTCACACGAAAGCAGATTCCGGGAATCCAACTGGACAACAGATTTGTGTGCCAGAAGTTTACTGGCAAGTGTTCTTCTCAGGATCCAACTCTGTGGGGGGAGTGAAGAAAGCAGGGTTGGGCAGAAGAAGTACAAATGTGTTGCAATCTCAGTGAAAGTCTCAGTCAACCCTGTGGGGAGTTTTAGAGCTAAGAAGGCCAGTATGGTTGTCTTTTATTACGATGAGGTGCTCAGGTCTCTGAATGCTTACTTGATGATTCATTACATGTAAACTCCCTCAATGGCCTCCTGGAAGGAAACATGACCTTGGTGAAGCAGTTCTCTTCAGCTGAAGGCAATAACTAAAGGGGGAAACTCAACTTCAAGGTGACTGTACAATTTAATATATCCCATTCAGATTCTCCTGATCACAATTATAAATTATGCTTCACAATATTTACATGTATCATCACCTGAAACTGTCATGTTTATTTGTATAATTGTTTGTGTCTCTCCCTCGAAGTAGAATATAAACTCCATGAAGACAGAGACCTTGTCTGTTTTATTTAACCTTGTGTTCACAACACGTATGTAGCATGTTTCATGGATTATAGGAAATAGTAATATCAATATTTGCTGAATAAATAAAAAAAATCCTCAACAAAATACTAGCAAACAGAATCCAACAGCACATTAAAAGGATCATACACCATGATCAAGTGGGGTTTATCCTAGGAATGTAAGGATTCTTCAATATATGCAAATCAATCAA
>NC_041218.1:75337771-75350378 GCF_002837175.3 Physeter macrocephalus
AAAGAGAAATTAAGGAAACACTCCCATTTACCATTGCAGCAGAAAGAATAAAATACCTAGGAATAAACCTACCTAAGGAGACAAAAGACCTGTATGCAGAAAACTATAAGACACTGATGAAAGAAATGAAAGATGATACAAACAGAAGGAGAGATATACCATGTTCTAGGATTGGAAGAATCAACGTTGTGAAAAAGACTATACTACCCAGAGCAATCTACAGATTCAATGCAATCCCTATTAAACTACCACTGGCATTCTTCACAGAACTAGAACAAAAAATTTCACAATTGGTATGGAAACACAAAAGACCCCGAATAGACAAAGCAATCTTGAGAAAAAAAAAACGGAGCTGGAGGAATCAGGCTCCCCAACTTCAGACACTACTACAAAGCTACAGTAATCAAGACAGTATGGTACTGACACAAAAACAGAAATATAGATCAATGGAACAGGATAGAAAGCCCAGAGATAAACCCACGCAAGTATGGTCACTTTACTTTTGATAAAGCAGGCAAGAATATACAATGGAGAAAAGACAGCCTCTTCAATAAGTGGTGCTGGGAAAACTGGACAGCTACATGTAAAAGTATGAAATTAGAACACTCCCTAACACCATACACAAAAATAAACTCAAAATGGATTAAAGCCCTAAATGTAAGGCCAGACACTATCAAACTCTGAGAGGAAAACATAGGCAGAACACTCTATGACATAAATCACAGCAAGATCCTTTTTGACCCCCCTCCAAGGGAAATGGAAATAAAAACAAAAATAAACAAATGGGACATAGTAAAACTTAAAAGCTTTTGCACAGCAAAGGAATCCATAAACAAGACCAAAAGAAAACCCTCAGAATGGGAGAAAATATTTGCAAATGAAGCAACTGACAAAGGGTTAATCTCCAAAATTTTCAAGCAGCTCATGCAGCTCAATATCAAAAAACAAATAATCCAATCCAAATATGGGCAGAAAACCTAAACAGACATTTCTCTAAAGAAGATATACAGATTGCCAACAAACACATGAAAGAATGCTCAACATCATCAATCATTAGAGCAATGTAAATCAAAACTACAATAAGATATCATCTCACACCAGTCAGAATGGCCATCTCAAAAAATCTACAAACGATAAATGCTGGAGAGGGTGTGGAGAAAAGGGAACACTCTTGCACTGTTGGTGGGAATGTAAATTGATACAGCCACTATGAAGAACAGTATGGAGGTTCCTTAACAAACTAAAAATAGAACTACCATACGACCCAGCAATCCCACTACTGGGCATATACCCTAAGAAAACCATAATTCAAAAAGAGTCATGTACCAAAATGTTCACTGCAGCTCTATTTACAATAGCCATGACATGGAAGCAACCTAAGTGTCCATCAACAGATGAATGGATAAAGAAGATGTGGCACACATATACAATGGAATATTAGTCATAAAAGGAAACGAAATTGAGTTGCTTGTAGTGAGGTGGATGGACCTAGAGTCTGTCATACAGAGTGAAGTAAGTCAGAAAGAGAAAAACAAATACTGTATGGTAACACATATGTATGGAATCTAAAAAAAGAAAAAAAATGGTTCTGAAGAACCTAGGGCAGGACAGGAGTAAAGACACAGACGTGGAAAGTGGACTTGAGGACACAGGGAGAGGGAGGGGTGGGCTGGGACGAGGTGTGAAGAACCTAGGGGCAGTACAGGAATAAAGACACAGACGTGGAAAGTGGACTTGAGGACACAGGGAGAGGGAGGGGTGGGCTGGGACGAGGTGAGAGAGTGGCATGGCCATATATACACTACCAAATGTAGAATGGATGGCTGATGGGAAGCAGCTGCATAGAACAGGGAGATCTGCTCGGTACTTTGTGACCACCTAGAAGGGTAGGATAGGGAGGCTGGGAGGGAGACGCAAGAGGGAGAGGATATGGGGATATATGTATATGTATAGCTGACTCACTTTGTTATAAAGCAGAAACTAACATACTATTGTAAAGCAACTATACTCCAATAAAGATGTTAAAAAATTTAAAAAAAAAAGACACAGAAGTTTGAAAAATCAGTGTTGTGATTGGTGTCTGCTTTAGCATGTAGGCTCAGCTGTGCATACATTTGATAACATTAAATATGGGTATAACTACATGGCACATATTTTTTTTAAGATATTTTGGTTTTATAATGAAACCAGCACTTCACTGGTTCCATTCAATATTCTATTTCTTTCTAATTTACTAATACCAGTTTATGACATGGAAATCTCTTTATAAGAAATTGCAAAGAAAATTTGGATATGTATTCCAAAAATGTATACAGTATTTCTTAGTCAGAATCAGAAGCTTCTTTCAGAGCAGTCTCTTTTGTCTTCTTTCCTTCATTCCACATTTACTGAATCTTTTCTATTTTGATAGTTCTGTGATTATGCATTAAATGTCAGGTGGCTAGAAGAAGAAGGGCCTAATGCCAATTCATACCCAGTTACTATATAACTTGGTTTGTATCTGTTTTGAGGGCATACAGTTCTTTTCTACACGGAGGAAAACAATGATTGTTTGTAAGCCATAGATAAACTAGAATTTAAATATTAAAGAAAAAAATGAAAGTGCTATCTAAACAAATTCTTAAAACTTTAGGTAGATCTAATTTTTATAACCTATAATATGTTTCTTATAATATTTAGAAACAAGACTAACATAAAAAATTACTAGGTAAAAGTGGGAATTACATGCTAGAACAGTTATGGAGTTTGATTAAATTAATCTAAAAATGTATTTTGATTAAATAAAGTAGAATTTATTACCTAGTAATAGACACTCCAGAGATGTCCAAAAAAATATTACAATCTTACCCACTTTGAAACTAGGACAGTCTACAGGAAATTTTCAGAACATCTATGTACCTAATTTTTAAATTCCCATGTAAATTTCATTCCTTTTTCAGATATAAAGAAGTACTAAAATTTAAAGTTATAATAGTCAAACAAAAATATAAGAAATAGACATACAGACAAATAAAATAGAATAGAGTACCCAGACTTCCAGTTTCCAGAACTATGAGAAAATTAATTTATGTTGTTTAAGCCACTCAGTCTATGGTAGTTTGTTATGGCAGCCCCAGTAGGCTAATATTGGTGCCAAAACTAAAGAACAGTCTCTTTAACAAATGGTGCTGGGAAAACTAGATATCCACATGCAAAAAAATGAAGTTGGACCTTTAAATTATACTATATACAGAAATTAATGCAAAATGGATCAAAGACCTAAATATAAAACCTAAAACCATAAAATTTTTAGAATATACAGGGGAAAAGCTTCATGACACTGGATTTATCAAGGATGTCCTGAATATGACACCAAAAGCACAGGCAACAAAAGTAAAAATAAATTGTACTATATCAAACTTAAAAACTTCTGATCATCGAAAGACACAACATAGTAAAAAAAGGCAACCTACCAAATGAGAGAAAATATTTGGAAATCATATAT
This sequence comes from Physeter macrocephalus, assembly GCF_002837175.3. Taxonomy (NCBI): domain Eukaryota; kingdom Metazoa; phylum Chordata; class Mammalia; order Artiodactyla; family Physeteridae; genus Physeter; species Physeter macrocephalus. The sequence goes on from NC_041218.1 coordinate 75,341,256, forward strand.
CTGATAATGGGTTAATATCCAGAACATAAAAAGAACTCCTACTACTCAACAACAACAAAATAACCTGACTAAAAAATGCACAAAGGACTTAAGTAGACATTTTTCTGAAAATTATATACAAATGGCCAAGAAATTTATGGAAGTATGCTTAACATCACTAATCATTAACAAAAACGAAAATCAAAAGCACAGTGCAAAATCACCTCACACCCATTAGGATGGATACTGTTAAAGAAAAAAAACAAAAAGTAACAAGTATTGGCAAGGCTGTGCAGAAATTAGAACCCTTATGAATTATTGGTGGGAATGTAAAATGGTACAGGTGGGAAACAGTATGTCAAATCCCTCAAAAGTTAAAAACAGAATTACCATGATTGAGCAATTCCACTTCAGGGTATATATCAAAAGAAGTGAAAGCAGAATCTCAAAAAGATATTTGTACATCCATGATCATAGCATCACTATTCTTAATAGCTAAGAGGTAAAACAACCCAAGTGTCCATGGACAGATGAATGGATAAATAAAATGTGGTATATGTATGCAATGGAGTATTACTCAGCCTTAAAAACAAAGGAAATTCTGACACATTACAATATGGACAAACCTTGAGGACTTTATGCTTAGTGAAATAAGCCAATCACAAAACACAAATACTGTATGATTCCATTTAAACGAGATATCTAGAGAAGTCAAATTCATAGAGATAGAAAGTAGAAATCAGGAGATTGGGACTGACATATATACACTACTATGTATAAAACAGAAAACTAACAAGAACCTACTGATAGCACAGGGAACTCTACTCGGTGCCCTGTGGTGACCTAAATAAGAAGGAAATCCAAAAAAGAGTGGATATATGTATACTATGGCTGATTCACTTTGCTGTACAGCAGAAACTGACACAGCAGTGTAAAGCAACTATACTCCAATTAAAAAAAAAGATAAAGTAGAATGGTGGTTACCAGCAGCCTGGGTAGAAGGAAATGGAGAGTTGTTGTTTAGTGGGTATAGAGTTTCAGTTTTGCAAGATGAAAAAGTTCTAGAGACTTACTGCCTAACAATGTGAATATACTTAACATTATTGAGCTGTAAGATGGTGTTATGTTATGCATTTTTTACTACAATAATAAAAAAATACAAGAAATCCACAGGATCCTTTTTTAAGCATAAAGTTAACATCTACCTCAATAGTGTTCCAGGAAAAGCACATTGAAAAAGAGAAAAATCTCTATAAAAGAGACCACTCCATGGTGAAATGGTCAGTGGTTTATACTCCAGATATGGATTAATCAGTCCCATTTTTAATTAAAATATGTTTAATATGTTGGGAAATGCTTCTTTGCCTTGGTCAGAGGTGGGGAGAGAGAGAATTTAGACCAAGGAAACAATGGTTCATTCAGCACTGAAGGCAGCAAGTGTTGGCCTCTTTCTCCCTCTCTTTTTGTCCTCTAAGATATTTAACAAAAGTGTGATGTCACACAGATCTTACTGAGCTGAATAACTATGGCATCCATGGTGACCTTAACATCTGAATTCACACTCCTACTCAATGGGTAGCTTTTTTCAGAACAAAGGCTTTTTTTTACATATTTGCTACAAAGCACAGCAAGATAGCAGGGAAAGAATATGTGACAGCTGAAGAAAATGACTACCCAGAAAAATTAGTAATATGGCAATTTATGGATGAAACACACATACACACTGGCTGCACTGGCTATAATATAATTAATTTCTAGCTAATTTCCAAGGAACAATGAATCACATGTGATTTGCAAATACTGGGCTTTTTGTTTCATAAACACCAACAAATGTGTAGCTATTTGGAATGTGAATATGGACACATAATAATTATCCCTTAGTCTGAAGACAGTGCTGGTAGGTCAAGAGAAAGGATTGAAGACACAGGAAGATACATCCAAGGGGGATGTGACTTTGAAAAGGAGGAAGAGTAATACACTCTGTTTCTTTTCTATTGTTTTCTTAATTCTTTCTTAGGAGAAAAGTTATCACCATCACTTACAGAGTTCAAAAGACTCTATTGGATTTTTTGAAGGCTTACCATGTGCTGTGTCAAAGCAGGACCCTAATATCCTAGTTGCTCACAGTGTACTCTGGAGTCTGGCTCTTGAAGAGTTTCTGATACCTAGGGAAGCAGACAGGAATGTACATGACTATAAAACTAAAGTGTTGGAACCCAGTCAGCCTAGCTCTTTAACAAATGTCAAGTTCTTTTTGGTAGATATTGGAAGCCTCTCATATTTAGAGGTAGAAGGGGAGGCAATAGTCCCCACCCCATCCCTCACTTCCAAAGGGTCTTTTTCAATAAGAGAAATCTCAGACCACCTTCTGCCAAAAGCAACGGCATTTATTAGCAAGTAGTTGTGACCACTCTGAAGCTGCAGAGTTCTTCTCTCCGACCTAAAAAATAGCCAGCAGCCCCTTGAATGGAATGCCCACTGAAAAGGGGACTCAAAGTCGGATCCTGTAGTTTGATCCCCATCTGCTAGGGCAAAGAGGTCTGCAGGTCCACCAGAGCACAAACCCGGAGTTCTGCTCCATTGACAGACACTTCTGGGCTAGTGGGTCTTTGCTTATATATTTGTTCAGGCCAAGGTAGTAGGTCCTGTATTACCATTCCAACCAACCCCATAACGCAAATATCATTCATTTCAATTTCACCAAAAACAACATTTTATTAATTAACTAATGCTAAGGCATTTATTTAGGATAAGGAACTCATCTACTAATTAACTCTCCCTGAATTGTTGACTATAGGTAACTTGTACTTAACCATGTAGTACAATATTTAGCATGAATTATCCCACAGACAGTATAACCAGATGAGGAAGAACTGGAGCTGGGACTTGAATCCAAACTAAACTGAACACTTTCTAATTGCTAAGTCCTCCAGCTTTAAGATAAATAAGAAAAGGAGAGAAGAGTAGAAAAAAGAAAGAGGAGAGAAGAGAGAAGGGGTGGGGAGGGGAGGGGAGGGGGAGGAAACAAAAGAGAAAAGAAAAGAATGATTTTCTTTTCCCCCATGATTTCAGCATCTATTCATGAATGATAACCAGGATGGTTGTTTTATCTGTTTGGTGGGTGGAGTAGGTGCAAATGGGAAAGTATTTCAGGCTAAGAATATCTGATTTCTACAGAAGCCTCTATGTGACTTCTTTATAAATAACTAATATATTGGGTGATTAAACAAGAATAACTGAAAAATTTAGGAAAACATTTTCTTTCCTTCTTTTCTTCTTCTCTTCCTTCCTACCTTCCATTTTTAATTAGAAAAGTACATGTGGCCATAAACACAGATGCACAAGTAAAAGCTGAGACTAGAGAGCAGAAGAATCTCTGATTGATCTGGAGGAATCTGACCTGTGACTCTATGTGGCTGGGAATTTTTTTTCTAATAGACTCTCTTGTACATAGTGGCTAGATCTAATACTTTCTCATTTCCCCTGAAACAGTCTCCAAAATTTGGAAGAAATCCTTCAGTAGTCAGCATATCAAGACACAAATCATAACATAATGAGGCAAATAAACTGATGCAGAAGTGATATTTGCACGAAGAAGCAGGTACTAAAGCCCCATCCTACTGCCCCCAGCCCCACAGGCCACCACAAGATTGGTGGCGTCAACAGAGGGCCCCCTTTCACCACCCCTACACAATGTACAGGGTTTCTAGGGGACGTGCATACTTGGGCCTGGGGCTGGAGTCATGGAACTGGAAAATATCAAGTGTTCTCCTCTTGTCCTCCATGTGAGATCTTGGAAACGCTAACACGAAGTGACTTCATTGTGGTTATTGTCCAATCTTAACTTTGTTAAGTGTGACCAACACCTCCCAGAACAATGGGTTGCTAATTTTTGCCTCAGAGGAGCTGAAGAAATCCCAAATTGACAATATTAAGCACCAGCAAGGAGAGTGGTATTAACTTAAATAAGGAGAACAGACAATTTTCTGTTGGAGGCAAAACCCAGAACTTGGTGCAACATTACCAGCTGTGTTGTGTCTGCTTTGGGCCCCAAAGTAAATTCTTGATACTCAAACAATGACAAGTTAGAAAAACAATGGGAAACCACAAGCCAGATCTGGTATTAAAGGAGAGCTGATCACCTCCCCAGCCAAAATATGGACAATGCTTTAAAAATATAAGGAAAAAAGACAGAAATAGAATCTTACCACAGCTAACACTCTGCTCATAAAACATAGAAACAGATTTTTTTTTCAAGTCAGGAGATGAAACCATCTACTTTAAAACCTAGATGACAAGCAGATGGAATTATAATGCTCCTTTTAATCCCCAACTAGCTGACTCATTGCAGAAGGGTATGGTGATGTTAGTTTATAGCAGAGCCACCCACTAACACAGAAATTAGCAAGGAATGATGATTTTGCAGTGGAAGTAAAATTACGGTATAAGGGGCTAGGTCTAAAATTTCATTACAACCAGCATCAGATACTCTAAACTACTCTCTAGATAAAATCAACTAAAATCACAAACAAATATATATGTATAATTTTAACTTTAAATGCATTACTGAGTTAAAAACTAAGAAAGGAACAAAAGGATCCCTCACACAGCTGCACAGGAAACTTGGGAGACAAGCCAGATAGTTTTTCTCTCTGAGAGTTTCTGCCCAATCCTGGACAAATGAGTTTTCTCTAAAGACTGACCAGCATGCAGGGGGCAGGTGATAATGCTTAGGAATTGCCCAAAGTAGGAAATCCAGTAAGGTTTCCTATCAGTAGTATAACAGTGAAGAATAAATAAAACCTGCTACCCATAAGGTGGTAGCAAAGAAGCTCACCTGTCTTAAGCCAGGACATAGATGAGGATGAGGTAGGGGGCGCAGGAAGGAGAGGAGGATCTCTCCTGAAAATTCATAACCACAAAGTAACATTCATCGATCTATAGTTGAATGTATAACACCTCTGTTGACTGAAAAATCTTAGGTAGAGAATAAAACTTAAGTAATTTAATGAAATGCAAAGGTGATTGAAAGAAGCAAGAGAAAATCTAAGGAGAGAATTGGTGAACTGAAGAATATTCAAATAAATTATCCAAAATGTAGAGAAAGAAAACTATGGTAAATAAAATGAGAGGTTAAGATGGCATATGTGTAAGCGCTCCAAAGGAAATAACAGAAGAAACTGAGATGAAACAATACTAAAAGAAATAAAGGCTAAGAATTTTCCAGAAATATTGAAACACACTAATCATGAGAATGAGAAACAGCAACTATGAATTCAAAACCTGGGTGCAATTCCAAAAATAGTTAAATTTAACCAATAAAACTTAAAAATTTCTATATGGGCAAAAAACTAAGCAAAGTAAAAAAATAACAATAAAGGTGCAAGAAAGGCATTAGGGAGAAACAGAAAAGCTGAGGCAAATAGCCTGTAATAAAATGATACAACCAATCAAAATATATCAGTGATCATTATAAACATAAATTAATTCTTCATGAAAAACAAAATTCATCACACTAAATTTAAAAAAGTTTTAAGGGCCTGTTAAATTTTGTTTACAGGACCCATATATCATAAAGAAACAAAATATTGAGAGCTAAACGAATGGAAAAGACATAAGAGGCAAATCCTAAACAAAAGAAAGCTGGAGTAACTGTATTAAAACCAGGTAAAGTAAATATAAAGGCAAAAAATATTATTAAAGATAAAAATGGTCACCATAAAACAACATGGGGGGGACCTTCAAGATGGCAGAGGAGTGAGATGTGGAGATCACCTTCTTCCCCACAAATACATCAGAAATACATCTACATGTGGAACAACTCCTACAGAACACCTACTGAATGCTGGCAGAAGACCTCAGACCTCCCAAAAGTCAAGAAACTCCCCACGTACCTGGGTAGGGCAAAATAAAAAAGAAAACACAGACACAAAGGAATAGGGATATGACCTGCAACTCTGGGAGGGAGCTGTGAGGAAGAAAAGTTTCCACACACTAGGAAGCCCACGGCAGGTGGCAGGGGGGAAGCTTCAGAGCCATGGAGGAGAGCGCAGCAACAGGGGTGCAGAGGGCAAAGCAGAGAGATTCCTGCACAGAGGATCAGTGCCGACCAGCACTCACCAGCCTGAGAGGCTTGCCTGCTCACTGGCTGGGGCGAGTGCGGGCTGGGAGCTGAGGCTCGGGCTTCGGAGGTTGGATCCTAGGGAGAGGACTGGGGTTGGCTGCGTGAACACAGCCTGAAGGGGTTAGTGTGCCACGGCTAGCCGGGAGGGAGTCTGGGAAAAAGTCTGGACCTGCCTAAGAAGCAAGAGACCATTGGTTGTGGGTGTGCAAGGAGAGGGGATTAAGAGCGCTGCCTAAGCAAGCTCCAGAGACATGCACGAGCCACAGCTATCAGCGCAGACCCCAGAGATGGGCATGAAACGCTAAGGCTGCTGCTGCAACCACCAAGAAGCCTGTGTGCAAGCACAGGTCACTATCCACACCTCCCTTCCTGGGAGCCTGTGCAGCCGGCCACTGTCAGGGTCCTGTGATCCAGGGACAACTTCCCCGGGAGAACACACAGAGTGCATCAGGCGGTTGCAACGTCACGCCGGCCTCTGCCGCCACAGGTTCGCCCTGCGTTCTGTACCCCTCCATCCCCCCAGCCTGAGTGACCCAGAGACCCCTAATCAGCTGCTCCTTTAACCCTGTCATGTCTGGGTGAAGAACAGATGCCCTCAGGCAACCTACACGCAGAGGCGGGGCCAAATCCAAAGCTGAACTCCAGGAGCTGTGCGAACAAAGAAGAGAAAAGGAAATCTCTCCCAGCAGCCTCAGGAGCCGCAGATTAAATCTCCACAATTAACTTGATGTACCCTGCATCTGTGGAATACCTGAATAGAAAAGGAATCATCCCAAAATTGAGGCGGTAGACCTTGGGAGCAACTGTAGACTTGGGGTTTGCTTTCTGCATCTAATTTGTTTCTGGTTTTATGTTTATCTTAGTTTAGTATTTAGAGCTTATTATCATTGGTAGATTTGTTTACTGATTTGGTTGCTCTCTTCCATCTTTTTATATATACATATATTTTTTCCTTTTTCCCTTTTTCTGTGTGTGTATTTGTACGCTTCTTTGTGTGATTTTGTATAGCTCTGCATTTACCATTTGTCCTAGGGTTCTGACTGTATGTTCTTCTTCTTTTTTTTTTTTCTTAGAATAGTTTTTAGTGCTTGTTATCATTGGTGGATCTGTTTATTGGTTTGGTTGCTCTCTTCTTTCTTTCTTTCTTTTTTTATTACTTTTTTATTTTTAAAAATATTTTAATTTTTTTATTTTAATAACTTTATTTTATTTATTTATTTATTTATCATTCTCCCTTTTCTTCTGAGCCATGTGGCTGACAGGGTATTGGTGCTCCGGCTGGATGTCAGGCCTAAGCCTCTTAGGTGGGAGAGCCGAGTTCAGGACATTGGTCCACCAGAGACCTCCCAGCCCCACATAATATCAAACGGCAAAAGCTCTCCCAGAGATCTCCATCTCAACACTAAGACCCAGCTCCACTCAACAACCAGCAAGCTACAGTTCTGGACACCCCATACCAAACAACTAGCAAGACAGGAATGCAACCCCACCCATTAACAGAGAGGCTGCCTAAGATCATAATAAGGTCACAGACATCCCAAAACATACCACCGGACGTGGTCCTGCCCACCAGAAAGAAAAGATCCAGCCTCATCTACCAGAACACAGGCACCAGTCCCTTCAACCAGGAAGCCTACACAACCCACTGAACCAAACTTAGCCACTGGAGGCAGACACCAAAAAAAACGGGATCTATGAACCTGTAGCCTGCGAAAACGAGAAACCAAACACAGTAAGTTAAGCAAAATGAGAAGACGGAGAAACACACAGCAGATGAAGGAGCAAGGTGAAAACCCACTCGAACAAACAAATGAAGAGGGAATAGCAGTCTACCTGAAAATGAATTCAGAGTAGTGATAGTAAAGATGATCCAAAATCTTGGAAATAGAATGGAGAAAATACAAGAAACATTTAACAAGGACCTAGAAGAGCTAAAGAGCAAACAAACAATGACGAACAACACAATAAATGAAATTAAAAATTCTCTAGAAGGAATCAATAGCAGAATAACTTGAGGCAGAAGAACAGATAAGTGACCTGGAAGATAAAATAGTGGAAATAACTACCACAGAGCAGAATAAAGAAAAAAGAATGGAAAGAATTGAGGACAGTCTCAGAGACTTATGGAACAACATTAAATGTACTAACATTCGAATAATAGGGGTCCGAGAAGAAGAAGAGAAAAAGAAAAGGGACTGAGAAAATATTTGAAGACATCATAGTTGAAAACTTCCCTAATATGGGAAAGGAAACAGTCAGTCCAGTCCAGGAAGCGCAGAGAGTCCCAAACAGGAAAAATCCAAGGAGAAACATGCCAAAACACATATTAATCAAACTATTAAAAATTAAATACAAAGAAAAAATATGAAGAGGAACAAGGGAAAAACAACAAATACCATACAAGGGAATCCCCATAAGGTTAAAAGCTGATCATTCAGCAGAAACTCTGCACCCAGAAGGAAGTGGCAGGACATATTTAAAGTGATGAAAGGGAAAAACCTACAACCAAGATTACTCTAACCACCAGGGATCTCATTCAGATTCGACAGAGAAATTAAAAGCTTTACAGACAAGCAAAAGCTAAGAGAATTCAGCACCACCAAACCAGCTTTACAACAAATGTTAAAGGAAATTCTCTAGGCAGGAAACACAAGAGAAGGAAAAGACCTACAATAACAAACCCAAAACAATTAGGAACATATATATCAATAATTACCTTAAATGTAAATGGATTAAATGCTCCACTCAAAAGACATGGACTGGATGAATGGATATAAAAACAAGACATGTATATATGCTGTCTACAAGAGACTCACTTCAGACCTAGGGACACATACAGACTGAAAGTGAGGGGAAGGAAAAAGATATTCCATGCAAATGGAAATCAAAAGACAGCTGAAGTAGCAATACTCATATCAGACAAAATAGGCTTTAAAATGAAGACTATTACAAGAGACAAAGAAGGACACTACATAGTGATCAAGGGATCAATCCAACAAGAAGATATAACAATTGTAAAT
>NC_041218.1:75351318-75355140 GCF_002837175.3 Physeter macrocephalus
CCAAAACCTATGGGATGGAGCAAAAGCAGTTCTAAGAGGGAAGTTTATAGCAATACAATCCTACCTCAAGAAACAAGAAACATCTCAAATAAACAACCAGCCTTACACCTAAAGCAATAAGAAAAAGAAGAATTAAAAAACCCCCAAAGTTAGCAGAAGGAAAGAAATCATAAAGATCAGATCAGAAATAAATGAAAAAGAAATGAAGGAAACAATAGCAAAGATCAATAAAACTAAAAGCTGGTTCTTTGAGAAGATAAATAAAATTGATAAACCATTAGCCAGACTCATCAAGAATAAAAGGGAGAAGACTCAAATCAATAGAATTAGAAATGAAAAAGGAGATGTAACAACTGACACTGCAGAAATACAAAAGATTATTAGAGATTACTACAAGCAACTGTATGCCAATAAAATGGACAACCTGGAAGAAATGGACAAATTCTTAGAAATGCACAAGCTGCCGAGACTGAACCAGGAAGAAATAGAAAATATGAACAGACCAATCACAAGCACTGAAATTGAAACTGTGATTAAAAATCTTCCAACACACAAAAGCCCAGGACCAGATGGCTTCACAGGCGAATTCTATCAAACATTTAGAGAAGAGTTAACATCTATCCTTCTCAAACTCTTCCAAAAGATAGCAGAGGGAGGAACACTCCCAAACTCATTCTATGAGGCCACCATCACCCTGATACCAAAACCAGACAAAGACGTCACAAAGAAAGAAAACTACAGGCCAATATCACTGATGAACATAGATGCAAAAATCCTCAACAAAATACTAGCAAACAGAATCCAACAGCACATTAAAAGGATCATACACCATGATCAAGTGGGGTTTATCCCAGGAATGCAAGGATTCTTCAATATACGCAAATCAATCAATGTGATACACCATATTAACAAATTGAAGGAGAAAAACCATATGATCATCTCAGTGGATGCAGAGAAAGCTTTTGACAAAATTCAACAACCATGTAAACAACCAACAACCATAAAAACCCTGCAGAAGGTAGGCATAGAGGGAACTTTCCTCAACATAATAAAGGCCATATGACAAACCCACAGCCAACATCGTCCTCAATGGTGAAAAACTGAAATCATTTCCTCTAAGATCAGGAACAAGACAAGGTTGTCCACTCTCACGACTATTATTCAACATAGTTTGGGAAGTTTTAGCTACAGCAATCAGAGAAGAAAAAGAAATAAAAGGAATCCAAATCCGAAAAGAAGAAGTAAAGCTGTCACTATTTGCAGATGACATGATACTATACATACAGAATCCCAAAGATGCTACCAGAAAACTACTAGAGCTAATCAATGAATTTGGTAAAGTAGTAGGATAAAAAATTAATGCACAGAAATTTCTTGCATTCCTATACACTAATGATGAAAAATCTGAAAGTGCAATTAAGGAAACACTCCCATTTTCCATTACAACAAGAAGAATAAAATACCTAGGAATTACCTACCAAAGGAAATAAAAGACCTGTATGCAGAAAACTATAAAACACTGATGAAAGAAATTAAAGATGATACAAACAGATGGAGAGATATACCATGTTCTTGGATTGGAAGAATCAACATTGTGAAAACGATTATACTACCCAAAGCAATCTACAGATTCAATGCAATCCCTATTAAACTACCAATGGCGTTTTTCACAGAACTAGAAAAAATTTCACACTTTGGAAACACAAAAGACCTTGAATAGCCAGAGCAATCTTGAGAAAGAAAAGAAGAGCTGGAGGAATCAGGCTCCCTGACTCAAACTATACTACAAAGCTACAGTAATCAAGGCAGTATGGTACTGGCACAAAAACAGAAATATAGATCAAAGGAGCAGGATAGAAATCCCAGAGATAAAGCCATGCATATATGGTTACCTTATTTTTGAAAAAGGAGGCAATAATATACAATGGAGAAAAGACAGCCTCTTCACTAAGTGGTGCTGGGAAAACTGGACAGCTACATGTAAAAGAATGAAGTTAGAACACTCCCTAACACCATACACAAAAATAAACTCAAAATGGATTACAGACCTAAATGTAAGGTCAGACACTATAAAACTCTTAGAGGAAAACATAGGCAGAATGCTGTATGACATAAATCACAGCAAGATCCTTTTTGACCCACCTCCTGGAGAAATAGAAATAAAAACAAAAATAAACAAATGGGACCAAACGAAACTTAAAAGCTTTTGCACAGCAAAGGAAACCATAAAGAAGTCGAAAAGACAACACTCATAATGGGAGAAAATATTTGTAAATGAAGCAACTGACAAAGGATTAATCCTCAAAATTTACAGGCAGCTCATGCAGCTCAATATCAAAAAAACAAACAACCCAATCCAAAAATGGGCAGAAGACCTAAATAGACATTTCTCCAAAGAAGATATACAGATGGCCAACAAACACATGAAAGGATGCTCAACATCACTAATTTTTAAAGAAATGAGAAAACCATAATTCAAAAAGATTCATGTACCACAATGTTCACTGTATCTCTATTTACAATAGCCTATGGAAGCCACCTAAGTGTCCATCAACAAATGAATGGATAAAGAAGCTGTGGCACATATTATACAATGGAATATTACTCAGCCATAAAAAGAAACGAAATTGAGTTATTTGTAGTGAAGTGGATGGACCTAGAATCTGTCATACAGAGTGAAGTAAGTCAGAAAGAAAAACAAATACCATATGCTAACACATATATATGGAATCTAAAAACAAAATAATAATAATGGTCATGCCTAGGGGCAAGACGGGAATGAAGACGCAGACCTACTAGAGAATGGACTTCAGGACACGGGGAAGGGGAAGGGGAAGCTGGGACAAAGTGAGAGAGTGGCATGGACATATATACACTACCAAATGTAAAATAGATAGCTAGTGGGAAGCAGCTGCATAGCACAGGGAGATCAGCTCGGTGCTTTGTGACCACCTAGAGGGGTGGAAGAGAGACGCAAGAGGGAGGAGATATGGGGATATATGTATATGTATAGCTGATTCATTTAGTTATAAAGTAGAAACTAACACACCACTGTAAAGCAATTATACTCCAATAAAAATGTTTTTAAAAAAGTCATCTTAATAATAAAATGAACAAGGACAGAAGCTATTAAAATTGATTAGTGGAATAGAAATACAAAGCACTATAGGAGAGAAATTTTTCTCTTTATTATCTTCTCTTCTACAAAGCAATTTGCACCCTTTTGTGCCACCAATTTAACATGTATCCTTTGTTTCCAAACTGAGCCATTCCCAAATTTTGTAATTATGTTCATCCTTCTGATAGGAGAAACCCTGTGAGTGCAACATAAATTACACTCTGAGGGGGGAAATAATAATGAAAGATTTAGAATTCATCACACTTCAACAATAAAAATACATTATGTGGATCAGCCTACTCTAAATGTTTTTAAAGCCGTTTAGAGATAATATCACCAATTATCTGAAGAAGGCAGATTAAAGTGAGCTGTTTTTAACCTCTCAAATTAGCAACAGCAACACCAAAAAAAATCAGGTAATTTCCAATACTAGTGATAACCTGAGGAAATAGTTGTTCTCATATATATGGTGGGAATTTAATTTGGTCTAATCTTGTTGTAAAATAAAATTTACAATATTTACCAAGAGTCTTGAAAATATTCATGTACTTTGATATTGAATTCAACTGAGGTATGAAAATTAGAACATTTATACATGAAGATGATTGTTGCAGAACTAGTTTAATAGAAAGAAAGATAAAGAGAGGTGGGAAAGAAGAGAAAGAAAGAAAGAAAGAAAGAAAGAAAGAAAGAAAGAAAGAAAG
>NC_041218.1:75360536-75379537 GCF_002837175.3 Physeter macrocephalus
GAAAGAAAAGAAAGAAAGAAAGAAAGGAAGGAAGGAAGGAAGGAAGGAAAAGAAAGAAAGAGGGAGGGAGAAAGAAAGAGGAAGGAAGAGAGGAAGGGAGGGAGGGAGGAAGGAAGAAGTAAAGAAGGAAAGAAAGGGAAAGAGCCAAGAGTAGATGGTATATACTCATTAAAGATATAAAATTTGGGAAAATGAATATCAAAATAAAGTTAAATATCAGGATTCTAAATTGCACGCACACACACACACACACACACACACACACACAATTACAACTTTATGAAAAAAAAAAAACTACAGACAGGAATATGTCATAATCTTAACAATGGCTGGGTTTGGATGGTGATGAGGCTATGGATAATTTTTATTTGTTATTGTTGTTTATATTTTATGTATTCTGTTTAATAAACATATAACTTCTGGCTAAGAAAAATAAACAAAAATAAATAAAATAAAGGAAGTGAAACGATGCAATCTAAAGTATCAATGCAGTCATAAATTCAACTTCTTTTTCCCTGTATGAAAGATAGCACTATTGATTCTTAAGGCTTACATATCAAATTTATAAACCCTTAACCTATTGATCCACTTCATAGCATTGATCAGTAATTAAAAAGACAAAATGGGGCTTCCCTGGTGGCGCAGTGGTTGAGAGTCCGCCTGCTGATGCAGGGGACACGGGTTCGTGCCCCGGTCCGGGAGGATCCCACAGGCTGCGGAGCGGCTGGGCCCGTGAGCCATGGCCGCTGAGCCTGCGCGTCCGGAGCCCGTGCTCCGCAACGGGAGAGGCCACAACGGTGAGAGGCCCGCGTACCGCAAAAAAAAAAAAAAAAAAAAAAAGACAAAATGAAATTTAAACTTTCTGAGGTATAATGAGTTAGCAGAGAGAGCAAGTGACTAATTTTGTTTTGCATTTCATGTATTGTATTGAATAATACTAAATATTTGATATAACTGCAGTAATTTTTATCAATTGGTAAAAGCCAACTCTGAAGAGAGTCAAGATATGATATCTCTAATAGGAATTTTTATTTTTTACTCCTCAAATAGCAACCAAGCTCTATTCCTTTTAGACTGAGATTTGTTCACATTGCTTAAAGAAGCAGCCTAATGCATATATAAAAGTATGGTATTAAAAAGAAAATTATTTTATCCATTTCAGGACCAAAATTGATTTATTTCAATATATACTTGTAGGGACTTCCCTGGTGGTGCAGTGGTTAAGAATCCATCTGCCAATGCAGGGGACACGAGTTCGAGCCCTGGTCCAGGAAGATCTCACATGCTGTGGAGCAACTAAGCCCATGCGCCACAACTACTGAACCTGTGCTCTAGAGCCCGCAAGCCACAACTACTGAGCCCATGTGCCACAACTACTGAAGCCCACATGCCTAGAGTCCATGCTCTGCAACAAGAGAAGCCATTGCAATAAGAAGCACATGCAGTGCAATGAAAGAGTAGCCCCCGCTCACTGCAACTAGAGAAAGCTCGTGCACAGCAAGGAAGACCCAACACAGCCAAAAATAAAATAATTAATTAATTAATTAATTAATTCAAAAAATATATATATACTTGTAAAAAATTTCTGTAGATACACAGATATCTAATGATGAATACTAGTTTATGCTTTTTCATTTCTCAAGTTATATTTGTAATAATTTGATGATATTACAATTATATTCTTTTTCAGGGAAATCTAGGAAGAGTACTTTAGAATATGATTAGTAATTATTTCCACTGAAGATACTAAGCACTGAAATAGTAATTACAGTATAAAGTATTTAGGCCAAGTTAAGAATCTTCTAATAGTATTAAATAGAGACTTATGAGGTTAAATTCCTAGAAAATTATAAAACTAAGGTGGTTTATATTCCAATGATTATATCTAATGGAAATTCTTGCTAGATTTAAGATTCTATTTCCAGGGTTTGCTTGCTTATTATTGAGCAATTAATCTAACGTACATAACTAACTCCTTATTGCAATCTTAATCTCTACCTCTGTAACTTCCTTATAGGCTTGGACTTTTTGTCATTATCTTGTGAATTTTTATGAGGGCATTTTTGTAATATTTTAAGGTTGAATTTTCCTTTGTATAAAAAAGTATGATTTTATTGTTTGATTTCACTTAATTTTCACAACTTTAGAAGGTATCACATAGATTCCTCTGCCAAGTGGCATTTTTAAAGGTTGTGTATATATAAGTGACATTCGAGGTTTATTTAATGCAAATCTAGTAGTTATCAGGATGACCAGTCATGATAATCATGATGGTAGAAATGATTTTCAACTCCTAAGTAAGTCATTAGGGTCCTGCAGCCCAATGAAGGAGTGAAATAAAGCTCTGGGAACAGGAGCAAGTCCCCAGGGTAAGGTCATCTTGAAGTGGTAAGGGAAAAGGAAAGACAGGGATACTAGCAGTAAAGGCACTTCTCCCTCAGTCTTGTGGGGATGCTTTAGTGCTGTGTTGAAGGAACATGCTAGACTGTGATATACGGGAGCAATTCTGGCACAAGCAAATGTTGATTAAGTCACCCACTGACTCTGTGTTGTTTATACTTCAATACACAGTCTATGAGCCCCATGAAAGGAGAGGCTGTGGTGCTTTTTGAACCATACCCTTGATTCACATTATATCTTAGTGAGGGGGCCACTACCCTGTTGGCAATAATATTATTGAGCAAATTGATTCTACTTCATCTTTAACATGCTGTCATTGTCTTTACTTTAAAATCTAGATTGTTTACACTGGTTCATATTTATTATTGCATCCCCATCCCCAGGACAACTATATCTGGCATTAATCTGCAAGTGGCACCTGGAAACAAATACAACCACTCCATCACACACAGTCACACATACCCAAAACAGTCCTGTCAAACTCCAAGCTCAATAAGTAAATAAAATTTAAAAATCATGTAAAAATACTGCTAAAGGAAAATAGAAGGGACCTGTTTTTCAAGCTAATCAGTCCTCTGTATTACATAGATAGGTATGTATATAATTAAATTTTACTTTTTGCTTGTGATAGTGATTTCAAATTGGCCTAAACCCTTGGTGATGAACAATTCTCACCTATTCTCAAGTTTCATGTGCTAAGGATTAACTCTGAGTTAATCCTAAAGTAGGATTCTAGGATTTTTAACCAGAGCATGGGCAAGGGCAATGGCAGCTTGTACCCTCCATATAACTACATTTGTCTTTTTCACATTTGAATGTTAAATTTATGAAAATAAAAAATCAAAATGTTTAACTGGAATATTTATTATAATATGCAAAGGAATGATAAGATTGAGTAATACACTTACTTCAATACTACCTTCAATGTAGGTTCACAACTGAAAATATAATTATAATGGCTTTATAAAAAAGCACTAACCTAAGGAAAAACTAGTTAGGGATAAATAATGAAAAGAAGTTTCTACAATTTAAATGCAAGAAAAGATCATTGGAGGTTGAAATATCTACAGTCTTACAGAACTGACCATATTAGTCACGGTAGGCTAACTGCTATAACAAACAGTACCAAAATCACTGAAGCTTAACACAAGATTTATTTCTTGTTCATGTCACATTCTCTTGCAGTCATTCAGAGACCCAGGTTTCTTCTAATTAGTGACTCTACCATTCCCTAGGACCTCAAAGTTCTTCAACTTCTTCCCTGAACCTACTGCCTCCCACTGCTAAATGATGGAAGAAAGCAAATGTGGAATAATATAAATGTTATTTATGTATATACACACACATATATATATATATGCATATATATATTTAGGAGTCAAGAGATGTTTCCAACATACACTGAATTCTAATTCAAAGTATATTTTTATTATGATGTGGCAAAATCTAAAGGTTTTTTTATAAAGTAAGACAATATAAAGAGATCCATTAAATAATTAACAATACCACTATTGAATTTCACTGATGTGGCAATAGGTTTGTGAATGGCTGAACTGTGATACCTAAGATCCCTTCCGAGTTAAAATTCTATTACTCTACTTCATGAGTCTGATTTCCCTCAAGTTCCTCAGTTTCAGGTAATCATTTACAAATTAAGTCAATGTGTATAACACATGGTTTTGCTGAGGAAAAAGTTATGGGTATGCTGAGAGGACTCCCTCAGGCTTCAGCAGTCACAAGCATCTGTTACATTGATCCCTGTGTGAAGACCAATATTACCATTTCCTATACATGCTCTGAGCTTGAAATAGAGAGAATTACTAAGATAAGTATACAAACAATACTTAGACCTGATTTTTTAAGTTTCATATGGCAAGATGACAGTTCCCTTTTTTACAGATCATCAAAAATCTAGAGAAATTCACAGAAAAGCAAAGTGAGGCTTTGCTTTTATCCATGGGCCACAAAATTTTGCAATATTTTTGCTCTGAAATTTTGCTTGTCTGTGAAATGTTCCCAATATGTTTGACCTAATGGAATACACTCAGAAGACTGCTGACCAAGGATTATTCATTGTTATGGGCTGAATGATGTCTCCCTAAAAGCCATATGTTGAAGTCCTAACCTCCTGGTATCTCAGAATGTGACTATATTTAAAGACAGGGTCTTTACAGAGTTAAATTAATTATTTAGAGTTAAATGAGCTCATTAGGTGAGCCCTAATGTCATATGACTGGTGTCCTTATAAGAAGAAGAGATCAGAACAGAGACATGCACAGAGGAAAGACCATGTGAAGATAGAGAGAGAAAACAACCGTCTACAAGCTAAGAAGAGAAAACTCAAAAGAAATCAATGCCACCAATACCCTGCTCTCAGACTTTTAGCCTTCAAAACTCTGAGAAAATAAATCTCTGTTGTTTAAGCCACCTAGTCTGTGCTACTTCATTATGGCAGTCCTATTAAGCTAACACACCCATGTTTACCTAAATTCCTGCACCTCAGTGTTTTCAAACAGATGCTCTCCCAACTCCTAGGACAACTTTGGTTTTCTCTAGAGTGGATTAAGGAAATTTATTGTGAATGAAGATAGCCAACCTATCCAAGGGACTTGGATGAAAGGTCACTTAAAATTATAAACGATTTATGGTGGGGCCCATAGTTTCCCAATTAAGATGACACTCTTCCAGGCATCAATGCAGAAACAGCCTCTAAGGCAGGCTCTAAAATATAAGACAAAATTCCCTCTTAGAAAGTCTTTGTACCAGTAGCCTCTTCTCTTGAGAAGGACCCCTTTAAGGGACTTGATTTCAGAGCAATACTTGGGTCTAGATAGTCTTATGCTAGGGACCCCAACAATTTGCAATTTTAAATTCAGAGGCTGCTTCTCAAGGTGACCTTACCTTTTGGGCAAAATGCACCAAAGCAGAATTTGGTAAACCACACTGTTCACCAAGAACATCACTATGAACACTGTTCACTATGAACAGAGAAAGAGGAGGAACAGGTGGCTAGGAAATTTTCAATCTGTGTCCCTTAAGAAGGGATAATTTGTCTTACTGCTATCCAAAAAGCAGAAAGAAGGAGTAAGTCCTGAATGGGAACCCTTTTAATGTGTTCTTATAGACCACAGCAGTGTTTCCGAGAGTGATCTTCTTAGAATTCTAGATTCAGTAGGTGCTCCTCATTAGAAGGGTTTCATGATCAAATGGATTTTGAAAATACTGCCCTCTCTATCACACACTTAGGGACTCACAATTTACAGATATATATATAAGGCCCTGAGAAATCCTGCAAGTAAAAAAATAAAAAACAACCATTCAAGTCTGTCAAACCCAGAATTTCTCAAACCTACCTAACCATAAAACTTTTATTAGAATTATTAGCAAGCACCGTGTGATATACAGTTTGGGACTAAGTTTTGAACAGGGAGTCATGAAGAAACCCTGCTATAAAGTGATGAACCAGATGAATACACATATACTAGAGTTAGAATGTCAAAGGAATTGAAATTCCCTTCCTTTAATAATATTTAGTTGTTTTGAGCAAAGCAAAAATATACCAATATTTCCATCACGACCTCTCACTTCTTAAAATGCTTATTTGATTATATATTTCTTTAACTGCATAAACTATACTAAATGCTAAAGCACATACATGAACTTACAATTCAGCCTTATTTTTTATTTCCAAAGAATGTTTGGCATTTATTTGTAGTGGAGTTAATAGCCCCTCTGAACTGGGTTAAGAGGCAGCATGAAGAACAAAGAAGGAACCTTCTGTAAGCATGACTTGACTCCAATTACTTCTAACTGAGTAAGCTGAGTAGTTCTATAAATATCTGTCAAAAATATGACTGGCTCTGAGAGGTTTGGCCCTCACCCCTTGGCAATCATTTTAGCTTTGTGATTACTTATGCCAAAAACAGTCAGGCCAAACTGTACATACTTCAGACAGAAAAGAAAAAAAAAACTTATCCAAAATGGTACCAAGTGAAGTGAGGTGTTACCCTTTTCATATAAATTGATAGTTTTACAGTTTTATATGGAATATTTTCCTAACAGCCTTGACTGTAAAGGGTAGCAGAGCAAGTAAGATATATTTGAGATGTGAAATTAATATTGGATTGATTTTGTTTAATTTTAAAATATTTAGCCTGCATTTTTTAGAAGAACCTGGCCTTTGGAGATTTATTCACATTTGTCTGAAAAAAACCAGGTATTGTCAAAGCTAGGAAATATATCCAGGGTGACTCATCACAATGGAGTAGGTGAATGCTAACAATTTCTAACTAGCAGAGACCAAATTGCTTCATTCCGTCAATTAACTCCAAAGATTCATAAGCAAATGAGCCAGTTGCCACTGTTGGTTACATGAGGTTTTAAGACGGTTCAGAGACAAACTAAGTCTGGCCTATTTCTTGATAAACATGTCCCAATCCCACCCAACCAAATATAACCCAATCAAAGGAATTTCTCCAATATCTTAGCATTGCTGAGGAATGACCATTCCACTTAAAAGTTCAATTAATTCTAATTACTAATTACAACATTATTATTATTATTTTGACTCATTTTAAGAAATTGTACCAGTTATAAAATCAACATGAACATTAAATAATATATGTTCCTTTTTCACCAGTAAATTTTATAACTGACAACATCTTAAAGTAAAAGAAATAGAGTTCCATTATTTTTTTCTCTTTAGAAGTCTTTTGAACAGCATTGAATTAATGTTATGTGTTGGTTCATGACACAAAGTCATTAGTCTATATATGCACCTAGTAACAGAACACCAAAATGCACAAAGCAAAATTGATAGCAATGAAAGGCAAAAATGACACTTCAACAATAAGAGTCAGACATTTCAATAACCCACTATCGATACTGGACAGAACAGCTGGACATAAGATCAACAAGGAAATGGGAGACTTGAATAAAACTCTAAACGAACTAGGCCTAACAGACATTCATAAAGTATTCAATACAACAACAACAGAATAAACATTCTCCTCAAGTACACATGGAACATTCTCCAGGACAGACTATATGCTAGGCCATAAAGCAAACCTCAGTAATTTGAAAAGATTAAAACAATACAGAGTATGTTCTTTGACCACAATGGAATGAAATTAGAACTCAATAGCAGAAAAAATATTTGGTAAAATCACAAATACATGGAGATTAAACAATTCACTCCTCAATAACAAATGGGTCAAAGAAGAAATCAGAAGGGAAATAATAAAATATATTGAGAAGAAAACAAAATGGAAACGCAGCATAGCAAAACTTAGAGGGAAATATATAAAGTCTAAATTAAGAAATAATAAAAATTATAAATCAATAACTTAGTCTTCCTCCTTAAAACACTGAAAAAGAAGAGCAAACTAAAACTAAAGCAAGCAGAAGAAATAATAAAGATTAGAGCAGAAACAAATAGAGAACAGAAAAACAAGAGAGAGTATTAATGAAACTAAAAGCTAGTTCTTTGAAAAGATCAACAAAGTTGGAAAATGTTTAGCTATATAGACCTAGAAAAAAAATAGAATACTCAAATTACTAAAATCAGTAGTGAAAGAAGGGACATTCCTGCTGACATTATAGAAATAAAAAGAATTATAAAAGAATACTATAAATAATTAAATGCCAACATATTAGATAACTTAGAGGAAGTGGAAAAAATCCTGGAAAGACATCCTCTAACAAAATTAACTCAAGAAGAATACTCTGAAAAGTGAAAAATATTGTTGAAAGAAATTAAAGATGATCAAAATAATTCTCTGAAAGAGAATAACAAAGTAGAAAAACTCATACTTCCTGATTTCAAAATTTAACTACAAAGCAATAGTAATCAAGACAATGTAGGAGTGGCACAAGGATAGACATATAAATCAATGGAACATAACTGAGAGTACTGAAATGAAAACATTGTATCTATAGTCAACTGACTTTTGACAAGGGTGCCAAGACCATTCAATGGACAAAGAATATTCTTTTCATCACATGGTGCTAGGACAACTGAATAGCTATATGCAAAAGAATAAAGCTGGGGCTTCCCTGCTGGCGCAGTGGTTGAGAGTCCACCTGCCGATGCAGGGGACACAGATTTGTGTCCCCTGCATGTGGGGATCTTCCCGGTCCGGGAAGATCCCCACATGCCATGGAGCAGCTAGGCCCGTGAGCCACGGCCTCTGAGCCTGCGTGTCTGGAGCCTGTGCTCCACAATGGGAGAGGCCACAACGGTGAGAGGCCCGCATACCACAAAAAAAAGAATAAAGCTGGACACTTACCTCACACATTCACAAAAATTAACTCAAGATGGATCAAACACATAAATATAAGAGCTAATACTATATAAAACTTTTAGAAGAAAGCATGGGATAAGTCTTCATGACCTTGGATTTGGCAATGGATTCTTAGCTTTGACATCAAGAACATGAGCTTAAAAACAGATAAATTGGACTTGATCAAAAGTAAAAACTTTTATGTTTTAAAGAACACAAAAAAGAAAGTAAAACCCCACAGAATTATAAATAAATATATATACATATATATACACACAAGCATGTGTTTTGCAAATCAGATATCTGACAAAGGACTCATATCTAGAATATATTAAAAAAAACTCTTACAACTCAATAAAGACAACCTAATTTAAGCAACAGACAAAGGATCCAAATACACATTTCTCCAAGGAAGATACAACAAAAGCCAATAGGCACATCAAACGATGCTCAACATCATTATTCATCAAAAAATGCAAATCAAAACTACAGCAAGATACCAATTCATCCCCACTAAGATGGCTAAAATCAAAAAGTCAGATAATAACAAGTGTCAGTGAAGATATGGAAAAATTGGAATCCTCATATACTGATAGTGGGAATGTAAAATGATGCAACTATTTTGGAAAACAGCCCAGCATTTCCTCAAACAATTAAACACAGAGTCATCATATCACCCAGCAGTTCTACTCCTAGGTATATACTCAAGAAATACAAACATATATGCACACACAAAATTGTACATGAGTGTTATAGCAGCATTGTTCCTAATAGCTAAAAGGTTAGGAACAACGCAGATGTTGATCAGTGGACAAATGGATAACCAAAATGTGGTAAATTCAGTCAATGGAATATTATTTGTCCATAAAAAGGAATGAATACTAGTGCATGCTACAACATGGATAAACCTTGAAAACATTATGCTAAGTGAAAGAAGCCAGTCATAAAAGTCCACATATTATATGATTTCATTCATATGAAAGTTCAGATTAGGGAATCCCATAGAAATAGAAAGTAAATTAGTAGCCCTTAGGACAGGAAGGAAGGGTATGAGGGCTAGGCAGGTGATAGCAAAGGGTACGGGGTGTCTTTTTGAGATGATGAAAATGTTCTAAAATTGACAGTGATAACGGTCACATATATCTGTGAATATACTAAAAACCATTGAATTTTACACTTTAAGTGGGTGAACTGTATGATACATGAATTGTATTTCTAGAAAGCTATTTTAAAAATTAATAATAGAGCAAAAAATAGTTAATAATATGGCAAATTGATAAAAACTGACAATACAGAAAAACGTACTAATGGAATAATTAGACCATTTCACCAGCATAATGAGAGATTTGAACATATCTCTTCCAACTATTGATAAATCAAGCAGATAAAGAATCAGCTTACTATAGAAAATTTCAACAACCTAACTAAATAATATTGAACAAATGGACCCAAATATTAGAGTATACATTTTTCTCAAGCACACATGGAACATTTACAAAATCAATGATGTATAATGCAATAAAACAGCTCCCCAAAGTTGAAAAAAATGTGTCACACAAAATCCCATTCTGTGACTAGAATGTAATTTAGAAATTAATAACAAAAAGAAATTTAGAGCCCATATATTTAGAAACTAACTCCTTGGTCAAAGGAGAAATCATAATAGAAATTTTAAAAATATTTCCACATATTTTATCCATTTCTAAGAAATATGAAATATGATAAGGCTATAAACACTAGCTATAACACACTAAAATTTTTCACAGATAAGTATATTAGAGCTTTGCAGTTTCTCAAGGACTGCTGGGCTTATAAATATCAGTTCCAAAACACAAGTAAGAATAAATTTCTATCTGATAGGAAACATGAATGGTTCTACAGGTAAAAAAGCTAACAAAGCCAAACATTTTTTTAGCTATTCTTATAAATACATAATTCTCCATATCTATTTCCATGGGAGAAGTGTCAGAGAGTTCCTGATTTTTGAGATCACTCTCCCAGCAACAATTATTCCAAACAAAAAGATACTCGGATATGAAGAGCCTGAATAAACAAGGCTTTATAAATAAAATTCTTTCCTAAGATTTTCCTTTCCGCACCTAAATCAGTCAAAGTTTAAGTACACCTATTTTAATAGGCCTCCCAGAAACAACATCAGAACTTCAACAAGCAAAAACAAAACAATATTTTTATTTCATGGGGCATCAGTTGACACAATGATTGCATATATGCTACAGATACTTTATTGACCAACTTAAAATGTATTTTCCCTGGTAAAAATGGTATGTTACATACAGACAAAGTTGTACAGAACTAATACTTAAGTACAGATAATTAGGAATACCACTAAGTTAAAATATTTTTCTAAGTTATGTGGATACAACTTCCAAAGTTATTTTTAGAACAATAGTAATTGGCTAAAATATGTCCAGTATATATCTGATAGATACAACTTTAGCTACCAAACTAACATTTTGGGAGTCTAAATTGTCTTCTGACATTTAGGACAAAACTTAAAAAGCTAGATGCTCAAACTGTAGCCATGGAACATGGTAGAATTTTTGTTCTACACATGTATCAGAAATATGAAGTATTATATGGAATAAAAATCTAAGAAAAGTTTCAACAATATTACGTTACTATATTAAAATTCTCAGTAATGTTTCAAGACATATGATGATAGAATTATTTATAGAATGTATTGGTTTCCTCTGGACAATTCTCAAAGTCAGGTATATCTCTCTATTCACTGCTTTACCATCATATACACTAGAGCTTATTCTCTTAAATATCATACATGTTATGAGCACATTTCAATTCTATTTACTCTCTAATGAATGTCGCTAATAATGATGATGTCATGTTACCATTAACTATTTTCTTTGTACCAGGTTTTGTGTCATGTACTTTACATGATTTATCTCTAATCCTCATGGCAATATAACAAGGTATTAGTTGTTGTTATTTCATTTTAAAGAAATCAAATCTGAGACTACAAAAGTTTTATTAGGTCATCTACCCAGTAAACACTCAATCCCTAATCTGTAGTACTCTTGAGAGTCCAGAATCTTTCCTCCATTCCATGATTTCATTTGCATTTCCTTGCTCATCAGTCGGTTATAAAACCAAATCCAAATAGGTATGTCTACACCCAAGTGTGTGAAAAATATAATATACACTTGACAGTCTTTTAGACTCCAGAATAAAACGCAAGAATTCTGTTGATCTTGGGATACAGACTCCTTGTCTTGCTTTTGGCTGGCTGTGCCTACCAGTGAATATCCATGTGTTCCCTCAGGTTTCCTTTATGGAGTTGGGGCTGTTGATTTACTTTCAAATAGCTTCCCGTTCTCAGGAACTTGTGTGTTACACTCAGTTTTGAATAACTTTAAAAGGTGAAATGGGGCAAGTATCATTTTCAATTTATGTTTTTCCAGCTTTCAGTACCCTCTTCTAAAGCAGCAGCTCTCAAATTTTCATGTGCATAATAAAGTGTGCTGTGGGACTTGTTATAATTGCTGTATCCCAGACCTTTCTCCAAGATTCTGGCTCTATAGGTCTGGAATGGGACTGGGGATGTCCAAATAATTCTTTTTTTTTCCAAATGATTCTGATGCAGGTGGTGTTCAGATGACACTGAGGAAAACGATTGGATTTTATCCTTCTCCATGGTAAACTGAATATGATTATAATCATATTTAAATAATAAGAGTGGCGAGAAGATGAGCTCCAGGTTTGGATTAACAGATGGTTATGTTCTACTTCTGCAGCTTTCTAGCTCTGACCTATGACAAATCTCTTAAACTCACTGAGCCCCAGTGTTGTGAGGATTTAATAAGATAAAATGTTAAAGCCCTTAACCCAGTGCCTACTACTCACCAAAGCCCTCAGAAAACATTTGCACCCTGTCGTTCACTCCACCCTTTTAAAGCTCAGATCTTCGCACTCCAAATCTTGTTTTCTTTCTCCTCCACAGTATGACTAAGAGCAAAATACTGCCTGCTAGAAATGCTACAGCTCTAAAATGCTGTCTGTCTTCTTAAACTCCTATGCATTAAAGCAAAGCTACTACTCATTTCCTCGATGATTTACCTTCTACTCGTCACTAGTTGAATTTTCCACTGGCACCAGTTCGTTTTGACATTTTGAGCCTTCTGTGGGCAATAATGACATTTATTTGGAAAAAAAATCATGATAGAAATTCAAAACTTAAAAAAAACAATTTATAAGGTACTATGTTCCAAGCAGTAGGAATTCACCTGAGCTTTGTCATAGAGACTTACTGCTTTTCTGGTTCCTTGTGAATATGGCTGGCAGATAGCTTCAGTCATCACTGCCTGACCAGCTTTCACTCTGTCTTCAAATAGATGTAAGTTACCTTCTATTATGGACACACTTCATGAGACATAAGTGCCTTGGAAGAGGCTAAAAGAGTACATTCTCTACACTGCATAACAGCTGTGCTATGGAAGAGGACAGCAAAGAAATGTAAAAGGTTGGGTAGTTTATACTTTAACCTTCATGTATATAGATCCTTGATATAGGTTCAGGTTCAGGTTGGTGAAATACAAAAGAATATTCTCTCATTTATTAACTTCTCACAGTCTCTGGACTTTTCATCTTAAAGAGGCTCTTAATTTAAAATGATTTTCTAATGGAAAGCAAATGATAGTAAACTTTAAGAAAGAATAGAATGGTATAGTCATTAAAACATTATTGAAGGAATATGAAATACTTGTTTGAAATGACTACTGGCATAGCCAGAAAGGTTTTTTAACCTTTCAGTTAACTTTATAGCTGTAATTCTTGTTTCCAAATTTAGATTCCACCAGCATCAACAAAATAATAGAAAATTAGCCTCAGTGTAGGTTTGATATATATTTAGGATTCGTTTTGCCATCTTTCACTTATAGTTCTCCTATAGAAAAAAAAATAAATATTTGGAAACAAAAATGAGATCAAATTATCTTTACTAGTACTTTATTTTGTAGCTTATTTCTTTCAGACAATAACCTACTCTCTTATTTCATCCAGAACTAAGTCTGAACCCTGGTTCTGCTGCTTCTAAGCTGTGTGCCATTGGCAATGCTACTCAGTTTCTCTGACACTCCATTTTCTTATGTGTAATACAGAAATAACATTAATTTGCTCATAGAGTTATTGTGAGGATTAAACTAAGTAAGCATCTATGACCAATGCTGGAACATAGTGGGCACTCAACAAATAAGAACTTTTAACATACTATGGATAGTTAAAAATAAATTAAATAACAATAACGACCAATTACAACTACAAAAGAAGACAGGCAGAGTATTTTCACACAATGTCTAGTTGTTTGAGGACTAGAATCATAAAAACTTAGTTGCCACAGGAAACTTAGGAAGTCAAAATGTATGCATTTCTTTAGAACCAAAAGTTTGAGCTTTTGCTGTTTTAAGGTTGAGGTCATCACATTAATCTTTGGTTTTAATGAATTTATTAGTGTTTGTTACTACAACCACTGTGTCTGAAACTCTCCCCTATAAGTTTACCTACAGAAGAATGCAGCATATCTACCACTTATTAACGTGGAGGTCTTGAGATATGGAATATAGCGTACGGTACCATGATACCTAGGATTTGAAAGCACATTTCTGTAAGAAGAATTTATTATAACTATAATAAATTAAAGATACAATTTTCAAAATTCTAGTTGTGTACAGGCAAAATTACTGAAGCTGCAAAATATGCAACAGCTTGAAGTTTAATTGCAACTGGAAAACTATGCTTTGGAAACTGTATGTGGATGGAAATATTTATGAGTTAGCACCAAGAGCTGGCACAGTACATTTGCTATGGAATAATTTTAACTGTAACCTTGTTTTACATTGCATACCTTTATGGGAGAGTTGAACAAGTCTATACATTTACTCTACATGCTGAGGTTTCTGTTTTTGTTTCAATTCCAGATATGCTTGAGAAGCTTTTGGTAAACTTTTTACAGGAAAATGATCAAATGAAACAAACTAGGGACATTTTCCATATAAGAATGACATGATATTTCACATGCTGTATTGTTTCATATATCATCAATTTTGCACCAGATTTTGGCAAAGGAAAAGATCCTGCCTCAAGAATTTTTATTTTTTGGACCACAAGCAAAAATCCAAAAGTAAACAAAGACCAAACCAAAGAAGGCATAAAACAATAAAAATCAGAACATGACTTGCATGTAAATTGGAAAAAGAAACCATATAATAAGTTTTCTGCTCATTCTGATTATAATCAAAGTTTGTCAAAACAGAGTGGTCTTTCTCACAAAAAATTCAAAATCCCTAAGTTTACTCTTAAATATGAAAATAGCTACACTTTGGAAATATTATTAATCCTACGTGTTCACCTCTGAATGCATACCTCAAAAATACTTAATTTTAGGAATATATCTTATAGAAATATCATGGGTCTACCAAAGATGTTCACTCAATATTATTAAAATAGAAAAAAATATTTAAAATCTATATTTGTCCAAAGTAAGGAACTGATGAATGACATACATTCACAGTACATTATTCTGCAGCCATTGAAAACTTATATTGTAGGAAAATATAATGACATGGGGAAACTGGCATTTGACCTTAAGTGAAAAAAAAAAATAATAAGCTGATCCTATTCTTGTTTAAAAAATGGTAGTTATGCACCAGAAAAATGGTTTTTAGTTCTATTCACCAGTGTTTTTCTCAATGTGTATAAACTTACAGTAGTTTATTTGACATTGAAATTAAATGTATTTTCTAAGATTTCTAGCAATGTATATATTATCTATATGATAATAAAGTATATAATAATTAAAAATAAAACCTATATAAATAGTGGCAACTATCTTTTTAAAGATAAGTAGACTACTTCTCTATTGACATTTCTGCTTCCAAACTCTGTCAGAATGTTCAGGTGTGTCTAACTGAGACAAATCACCAGAAGAGACAAGTTATGAATCAAGGAGGAAAACTGAACAAAGGCCAAAAGCAAGTTAAGAACTAGAGAACCAGAGAAAGGTTGGAATCCAGGGAACCTGAGAATGTTACACAGGTCATCCCAGTGATCAAAGGGCCAGAAGCTGAAACCCAAGAGATAGAAGGCAATTGTTTCCTGCCCAGTTCCATCTTCCACATTAAAGGGTTTCTTTCTCCCTCAGATTTTAACAGAATTCTAGGCAAGCCTTAATTTTCCTGAAATTATATTAGGAAAGGCAACTTTAAAATAAATACATGAATTATGGTCTTCTCCAGATATATGCTCAGAAGTGGGATTGCAGGATCATATGGTAGCTCTATTCTTAGTTTTTTAAGGAACCTCCATACTGTTCTGCATAGTGGCTGTACCAGTTTACACTCCCACCAACAGTGCAGGAGGGTTCCCTTTTCTCCACACCCTCTCCAGCATTTAGTTTGTAGATTTTTTGATGGTGGCCATTCTGACTGGTGTGAGGTGATACCCCATTGTAGTTTTGATATGCATTTCTCTAATAATTAGTGATGTTAAGCATTTTTTCACGTGCCTCTTGGCCATCTGTTATGTCTTCTTTGGAGAAGTGTCTATTTAGATCTCCTGCCCATTTTTTGATTGGTTTGTTTGTTTTCTTGATATTGAGATGCATGAGCTGTTTGCATATTTTGGAGATTAATCCTTTGTCAGTTGCTTCATTTGCAAATATTTTCTCCCATTCTGAGGGTTGTCTTTTGGACTTCTTTATAGTTTCCTTTACTGTACAAAAGCTTTTAAGTTTCATTAGGTCCCATTTGTTTATTTTTGTTTTTACTTTCATTACTCTAAGTGTTTTATAGTATCCAGCCTTACATTTAGATCTTTAATCCATTTTGAGTTTATTTTTGTGTATGGTGTTAGGAAGTGTTCCAATTTCATTCTTTTACATGTAGCTGTCCAGTTTTCCTAGCACCACTTATTGAAGACACTGGCTTTTCTCCATCATATATTCTTGCCTACTTTGTCATGGATTAAGTGACCAGAGGTGCATGGGTTTTTCTCTGGACTTTCTATCCTGTTTCATTGATTTATATTTCTGTTTTTGTGCCAGTACCATACTGTTTTGATGACTACAGCTTTGTAGTATAGTCTTAAGTCAGGGAGCCTGATTCCTCCAGCTCCATTTTTCTTTCTCAAGTTTGCTTTGGCTATTCAGGGTCTTTTGTGTTTCCATACAAAATGTAATTTTTTGTTGTTCCAATTCTGTTAAACATGCTATTGGCAATTTGGTAGGGATTGCATTGAATCTGTAGATTGCTTTAGGTAGCACAGTCATTTTGACAATACTGATTCTTCCAATCCAAGATCATGCTTTCCACCTTTTTGTGTCACCTTTGATTTCTTTCATCAATATCTTATAAGATACATGCACCCCAATGTTCATTGCAGCACTATTTACAATAGTCAGGACATGGAAGCAACCTAAATGTCCATCGACAGAGGAATGGATAAAGATGATGTGGTACACATACACAATGGAATATTACTCAGCCATAAAAAAGAACAAAATAATGCCATTTGTAGCAACATGGATGGAGACCTAGAGATTATCATACTAAGTGAAGTAAGTCAGACAGAGAAAGACAAATATCACATGATATCACTTATATGTGGAGTCTAAAAAAATGGTACAAATGAACTTATTTACAAAAGAGAAATAGAGTCACAGATGTGGAAAACAAACTTATGGTTACTGGGGGGGAAGGGGGAGGGATAAATTGGGAGATTTGGTTTGACATATACATACTACTATATATAAAATAGATAACTAATAAGGACCTACGATTATAGCACAGGGAACTCTATCAATACTCTGTAATCGGCTATATGGGAAAAGAATCTAAAAAAGAGTGGATATATGTATATGTATAACTGATTCACCTTGCTGTACGGCAGAAACTAACACAACATTGTAAATCAACTATACTCCAATAAAAAAATTTTTTAATAAATAAAATAAAATAAATACACGAAATTCTAGAGGAAACCAATGGCCTAAATTTAAATTCTAAACTCCAAAGCAAAACTTCAGTCTCCAATTCCAGAGTGGTTTCGGTGTGCATATTATGAAGAGAATATGAGGTTGTACACTGCTTGGGAATGAACCTGCTAATGTGCCTCCAAACTATAAAGACTCTTCCAATATTACTAATAGCTATAGTGGGAGATGATTACTTAATTAATTTAAAATTTTTATCTCCAGATTAAAATAATCTCAATTCAATTAAATTTTCTTCATAGGCTGACAAGTGGTTTGGTTTCTTTAATTCATCCCTGAATTTCTCCATTTTTTCTGAAAATAAGATGTCCAAAATTGAAGCTAGCACTAGTGCATTGAATATCACAAGGATTCCATTCCCAGAACTTTTATGATAATTAATCTCAGGTTATGAATAGGCAACAACTTTTAGAACAACCTGTGTGTAGTTACAAAGATAAAACAGAACGTGTAAATCAGATGATAATTTCAACTAGTGATTGTTATTTATTAAGTTGGTAATAGTAATGATATAGTTTTATTTCATTACATCTGTGATAAAAGTATGACCCAAAGGCTGGCTCTTCAAGCAGAAGTTTTCCAGCTGGCTTCCCAGATATTCCCAGCTTTCCATAGAGTCCCATTATCCCCCACTGGCAATGCTCAAGGGTCAGAGCTTCTTCTTCAAGCATTTGATCCCTCGTCCTAAGGGTCTTTCCTTATACTTCTTATGAGACCTCCTTCACAGCTCATTTCAGTAGAGCTACCCAAAACAGCTACTTAAAGTGCAGAGGCCAGTTTTCTCTCTGTGTGGAGATCTCAGGGTACAATATATTTCACCTAGTACAGACTGGCTACTCAATTTATCTTAGTATAGGTTAACATATAAATCCAGGATTTACAGCCATCTCCAATTATACTCTAGGTTCAGTCTGTGACATTTGAGCATCTGTGCTTAATCACACACCTACCGAGCCAACCTGACTAATTTCATACAGTCCACTAGGTGGCAGAGGTGTTTACAAGGAAGTAAAGATGAACAATGCCCAAGTCTCCTTAAATAGTTCAGCAAGCAGGAAATGAAAACATAATTAGAGAAATATATGGCATTTATAAGTTACACAATACATATGTATTAAACTGTAAAACCACACACACACACACACACACACAACTTTGAATTTTGAAGAAGATACAAAAGTCCACCACAAATAGCAACAGCTACCTGGCTCAGCTAACACTGCTTGTGTTTAATAATTATTTAAATAAAATGGGCCTCTTTTTTTTAATTTTTTTTTTTTTTTTTTTTTTTGCGGTACGTG
>NC_041218.1:75379618-75391779 GCF_002837175.3 Physeter macrocephalus
GGAGCACAGGCTCCGGACGCGCAGGCTCAGCGGCCACGGCTCACGGGCACAGCCGCTCCGCGGCATGTGGGATCTTCCCGGACCCGGGCACGAACCCGCGTGCCCTGCATCGGCAGGCGGACTCTCAACCACTGCGCCACCAGGGAAGCCCTTTTAATTCTTAAAAAAAGCTGACATTAAAAGGTAAATGGGGGGCTTCCCTGGTGGCGCAGTGGTTGCGCGTCCGCCTGCCGATGCAGGGGAACCGGGTTCGCGCCCCGGTCCGGGAGGATCCCACATGCCGCGGAGCGGCTGGGCCCGTGAGCCGTGGCCGCTGAGCCTGCGCGTCCGGAGCTTGTGCTCCGCAACGGGAGAAGCCGCAGCAGAGGGAGGCCCGCATACCACAAAAAAAAAAAAAAAAAAAAGGTAAATGGCCACTGTGTAAGGTCCCAGTTTGGCATTGATTCCGACTACAGCATTGCTCAAAATATTAAATATGGGAATGCTATAAAGATTATTAGCCAGGAAGAGGCTGAAGAGGCAGATAAAAGAAAAAATATTCATGGCTTCACTGATATTGGCCTAAGGCACCATGGAAACTTTTCTCAATTTTTCTTTTTCAATATATAATCTGTTTATTAAATTCCCAATTCTGCATGACCTGCCATTATGGATCAATAATAGAAAATACATCCAGAGTAGGTTGTGGCTTCGCTTACAGAGGTAAAGATGAAAACCCTATTTAAAAAGAACGATGAAATAAGAAGAGTGAGGAGAAACAGAGTTACATACAATGGCTACTCAAAGGACACAGGAGGGCACAGAATAGGAACTTTAGGTTTCAACGTTCAGAAGGAGATTCGGGGTGGCCAAGGATAAGGAAATAATCACAGAGATATGGGCAAGATTGAACCCTGAAGACCTGTATCCAGACAGATATGAGGAATCAACTCTTTTCTTAGCACACAAAGTAGGACTTAACAAGGTTTCTTGCAACACGAGTTGAGAGTACCAGTAATACGTGTGTATCATACTTTGATTTTAGGAATGAATCAATATTCAAAGTGATTCTTTTTTTAAAGTATTCTGTAAATGGGAAAACACTCAGAACCATATTGCTAAAAACATAACATATAAGATATCATAACAACCAAAATATCACATTATTAAATTACAATATTATGTAAATTCTGTAAAATCACAATATTATTAAAGCTCAAAATATTGTCATTGCAAATTAGAAAGCAGCTTGGATTCTGGAGCTCTCAATCAGAAAAAACATTGGGTCCTTTAAATTGCAGTTTAGAATAAACAAATGCAGGGAATGACCAAGGATGACTATATAACATCTAATTATAAAGTCACTGTAATTAAGAGAACTTGTAAGCCTTATAAAGAATTCTACGGCTTGAAGCCATAGATTACAGGGTAAACTCAAGTAGAGATTAGTTTACTTTGTAGAAGTTATTTCAGTTCTCTGCATGTCATTTTAGCCAATTTGTCTAACACTGATTACTAACCCTCACTTTACCTGGCTTAATTTATACAAGCTAACAACACAACAGTCCTGTTTTCCGACCTACAGTCTGGTGGGGATGTTTTTCCTAATTTTTGAAAGCCTTGCAAAGGCATAACAATTAAATATATTCATCAAAGCATGTAAGAAATTATTTTTATTGAAAAGCATAAAATCACATGCAATAAAGGCTAGGAAAAACTGAGATAGTTAATCACAATTAATCTTATCTTTGAATTCAAATAATTGATGTATAACCAACTAAAAGTGTTTGATAGCCTTACATGAAAAATTCTATTTAATGCAATACTTTTATATTTTATTAGAAAAAAATCAAGACTTTTGAGTACTCAGAAGAGTATAGCATGTTTAAGGTGTTCCACTTATTTATTCCTTTAAATTATTGTGTATGAATGAATTTGATTAGCACATTCACATAATTGATTTCTTACTAGAAGGAAGAAACTAGAAATAAATAAAACCCCTACCTTCCCCCCAGTGCAGAGTTGAAGAGGCAGCTCTCCAGGGGTACTTGTTTTCAGTCTGACAGGAAGGAAGCATTCAGAGAATCCAATTCCTGTAGCTACTACTATCAGTCTCCACAACCATAATGGAAGTCTCTCACCCTTCCTTGCTTTCAGATGTCCTAAAAAGTCATAGATATGCTTTCTCATTGTTTTAAAAATGCAAAAATAAAATACATGGATTAATAAAATACACATGGTGCCCAGAAATATATATTCGCTTTTGCTTAACTCTTAATTTGAAGGCATGTTTTCTTTCTTGTTCTGAAATAATTTCAAACTTACAGAAGTGTTGCAAGAATTATACAAAGGACTCTTGTACCCTTCACTCAGATTCATCAATTGCTAATTTTTGGCCATACTTGCATACTCTCTCTCTCTCTCACTCTCTATTTATTTGTATGTGCATGTACATGTAAAAAAATTTCCAGAACCTACTGAGAGACAACCTTAGACATAGTACTTCACTACCCCTTTAATACTTCAGTGTGTATCTCTTGAGAAAAGGACATTCTCTTACAAAGCTCTAGTACAATGAACAATTTTAGGAAATTAACATTGATGCTGTTATCTAATCCATA
The DNA here is from genome assembly GCF_002837175.3 of Physeter macrocephalus. Lineage (NCBI taxonomy): Eukaryota > Metazoa > Chordata > Mammalia > Artiodactyla > Physeteridae > Physeter > Physeter macrocephalus. The sequence goes on from NC_041218.1 coordinate 75,382,219, forward strand.
GTCCATATTCAAATTTCACCAATTATTTAGCCACATCAACTCAACAAGCAGACTTTACAAATAAACTGGACATTCTGTCTTCTTTAAAATACAATGGACCACCAAAAGCTATAAAGAGCCATTTATTTCCCCGAAGGCACTAGGTACCAACATAGATTTATAACTATGAACAAACATAATAGAATGTCTTCTGTCTACACAGAAAAAAAAAATTCTTTAACTATGGTAACACAGCCTAGGTACCTACTAGAAATGGGTAACTAGGAGAATATACAAATAACAGAATTAATATGTAATGAGCTCTTTCATTATATTATAATCATGGAAGAAAAGTAGAAAAGTCCTTGTTTTTCTCTTGGAGCCTTAATGAATGAATTCAAACACATTTACAGTCTGTAGAATTCTGATCTCACAGATTCATAAAGTTAATTCGCCTACTGCCATTTTTCAAAGTTTAACAGTGTGAAGATCTTCCAGTAGCATAGCAAAGGCTAAAGAACAAGTATTTTCTCAAAGTTTGAGTACAGTACTTGTGGGAAAAGAAGACTCCCTTCTGCTGAAGCATTCTTAGGGCTTAAAGTAAAACCTACCCTTCATACCATGACAATTTACAATGAAATCACCAATATGGGAGAAATGGGATTAACAATTCAATCAATAAGGGGACTGCTAGGAGCAATCTATTTAAAAAAAAAACAAAACACAATATTCTTTGCATGACTGTACAGACTGCTCAGGAAACCTTGCAAGACGTCACAAAAGATAAAAGTACTAATGTTAAGGCTGATTCCAGGACAACTATACAAGATGCAGACATCATGGCCACTTCTCTGAACAGAGACTGGTGAAACAGGAAATTCCAGCAGCTTTCAGTAAAAGACAGTCAATATTTAACTTTGTAAATGCATAAATACCACATTTGATAAACACTCTTATTAAAGTTAGAGCATTCTAGTCAAACAAAAATAATACTAGAATGAAGTTTAACCTAATGTACAATAGTACTGAGAGGGGGCATAGGGCTGTAAGAAGCAAATATGAGTGGAAATCTCAGTTCTCTTACTTCTTCACCTAAATAAAATCTTTCATTTCTATTTAAACTTTCAGAATTTCAGCCACCACAATACCTGATTTCTCCATATCTTCAATGGACTCTCTTAAATGTTAATAAAGAAAAACAACTAAGTCTGTATCTACTGACTGCATCACAACTGTATTGTACAATATGTATGATGTATAGCTTAATATGCTCTATGTACAATGAGCTCTCAAATATTTCCAAGAAAAAAAATAAAGAACCTATGCTCAGTGGGTATTTAGCCAAGGAATTTTCACCATAACTGCTACTGTACTTTAGAATTACACATATATAAATATATATATAAACTTTTCTACCAATTCAAAATTTAAAAGATTAATTTTTAAAGGTATGTCATGCTTTCCCTTTAAAAAGAGATTATGTATTTCAGTCAATTTTTCTTAGTTTAATAAGAAAAGTCATTCTTATCTATTTCTGACTCAATTTTAACAATTACTTGGGTTTTTTTGTTTAGTTTTTTTTTTTTCATTAGAGAATGCTTTTAAAAACCACTAGTTGGGAATTATGTAAACAATACTTATAATCATTTCATTTCAATCCCCTCTGTGTGGTTATGTAAGGAAGTCTATTTATTTTGTGCAACTATGTTATATATATTTTATTTAAAATATTTTGTTTTTAACAAAATTACATTTAGCTAAATTACAGATAAAGATAAAAAATTAAAAGGGCTTGGCAGATAATTCAATTATAATGTTCATCTTATGGAAATAAGGAATTTTAAATAAAGCAAGACAGAAAAAAAAATGTCCAAACCAAATCAAATGTGATACCTCATTTGTACATCATGTTCACATGAATAATGTGGAAGAAGAAAGTTAAACACTGTATATAAATTTTAATGCTTAGTTCATTCTTAGCTTCATTTTTAAGGATAATTAGGTTTTAATTTGAAAAATTCTTCTTTTAAAATGTATTGTCTGCTGATGCTATTACCAACAACTCTGGACTAAAATATTCCTGGAGCCATCCCACCTCCTGACAGCCCATCCTACATGCTCCCTGCCTAAATCATCCAACTAATTCACATCTTTAAATTGTAATATTTAACCCCGAAGTCAAAGTTTTAAAAAGAATGGCCAACTAGGAAAAAAATTCAAAACTCCTTGGAATAGGGAATGTGAAAACATGATAAGAGCTGCTAGGCACAGATGAAGCGTTTTTTGTTTTTTATCCAGAGTAGAAAATCATTAAACACTCCAAGAAGAGTCAGAGACAGCCTTGACTTTCTGTGCTGTTTTTCAAAGCTTTACTACATTTCCAAGGAAGCGAGCAGCTGCCTTTAACATTTATTTGGTGGCAATTTACTCGGAGCAAAAACTGAGGGCACCTACTGAGCAGAATAAACTAAAAGTGCCACATTCTCTTAGATTCACCTCCCCGGATTTCAAATTCCCACTTCTTCCTTCTGCTTTTCAAACTTGTATCAGTAAGAAGCAACTGGGGTAGGAGTTGACTTCACTACAAACTAGAGGGGCTTATGAGCAAACAACCTAAAGAAAACAAGATGAGTTCTCTGCTTACCAGGCTTCTTAAGCTGCTCTGACCAATTCTTTTCTCCAAAATGTACTGCAATTTTAAGTAAACTCAAACCAATTATTTCTGTTTGCTTTCTGACTCATAAAATAAATCAAATTCCTAATCTAGATCATCATTCTCTTTGCTGTGCTTTTTTCTGAAGATGAGAATCTTTACATTCTGTTTTCAAAGGTATAAATTTCATAAATGTGGGTAACTTTGTCATGGAACCATTTAAGGAGGAAAAATCCAATGAATGATGTTCTACTGCACCTGGACTCCAAAACAGACATAGTTTGTACGAATTCCATCAGAGTATTTATCAGCATTATGTGCTAGAATCTGACAACTTGATTTTGAATTCCAACTCTAATGCAGGAAAGATCCCAGAAGAGCAAATCTCTTTACCTCTGTACCTCATTCATACATCTCTTTACCTCATTCATACATAATACTTGGCTCATCATGTGGTAAGGGTGAAACTTAATATAATGTGTATAACTTTCAGAGTATATAATAGTATTCAACCATGCTTTTGGCTGTAAGTACCAGAATTCCTGAGTAACAGCATGTTGAACTCATACACCAAGTTGCTGAACGTGGGCAGTTGCACACATGGGCTCAATGACTCAACACTATGAGGGTCACAACTCAGACTCATAGCCTTTTTCTTATGTTTGTAAACCCATGGTTACAAAATGACTTCCTTAGTTCTGATCATCACGTTAATGTTCTCTAGCCAGCCCCATCCCCCGGTTTCATTAACTGGAAATATGCAATCCCTATCAAATTACCAATGGCACTTTTCACAGAATTAGAACAAAAAATTTTACAATATGTATGGAAACACCAAAGACCCCAAATAGCCAAAGCAATCTTGAGAATGAAAAACAAACCTGGAGGAATCAGACTCCCTGACTTCAGACTATACTACAAAGCTACAGTAATCAAGACAGTATGGTACTGGCACAGAGACAGAAATACAGGTCAATGGAACAGGATAGAAAGCCCAGAGATAAACCCACACACCTATGGTCACCTAATCTATGACAAAGGAGGCAAGAATATACAATGTAGAAAAGACAGTCTCTTCAATAAGTGGTGTTGGGAAAACTGGACAGCTACACCTAAAAGAATGAAATTAGAACACTCCCTAACACCATACACAAAAATAAACTCAAAATAGATTAAAGAACTAAATGTAAGTTTAAATTTATTTAAACTGGACACTATAAAACTCTTAGAGAAAAACATAGGCAGAATACTCTTTGACATAAATCACAGCAAGATCTTTTTTGATCCACCTCCTAGAGTAATGAAAATAAAAACAAAAATAAACAAATGGCATCTAATTAAACTTAAAGCTTTTGCACAGCAAAGGAAACCATAAACAAAACAAAAAGACAACCCTCAGAATGGGAGAAAGTATTTGCAAACAAAGCAACCAACAGGGATTAATCTCCAAAATATACAAACAGCTCATGCAGCTCAATATCAAAAATAACTGGAAATAGATCACATGCTTAACTTCAAGAGAAGTGCTCAAGGGAGAAGGGATGGAAGTGGGTGTTAGAAAAAATAATTGACAGTATCTACCATATTATTTCCTTTGAAGAATTGTAAAAAGTATGTTAGTAATGCTAATACATCCCCCTAAAGATTCAATGCAATCCCTATCAAATTACCAATGGCATTTTTTACAGAACTAGAACAAAAAAATCTTAAAATTTGTATGGAGACACAAAAGACCCTGAATAGCCAAAGCGGTCTTGAGGGAAAAAAACAAACCTGGAGGAATCAGACTCCCTGACTTCAGACTATACTACAAAGCTACAGTAATCAAGACAGTATGGTACTGGCACAGAGACAGAAATACAGGTCAATGGAACAGGATAGAAAGCCCAGAGATAAACCCACACACCTATGGTCACCTAATCTATGACAAAGGAGGCAAGAATATACAATGTAGAAAAGACAGTCTCTTCAATAAGTGGTGTTGGGAAAACTGGACAGCTACACCTAAAAGAATGAAATTAGAACACTCCCTAACACCATACACAAAAATAAACTCAAAATAGATTAAAGAACTAAATGTAAGTTTAAATTTATTTAAACTGGACACTATAAAACTCTTAGAGAAAAACATAGGCAGAATACTCTTTGACATAAATCACAGCAAGATCTTTTTTGATCCACCTCCTAGAGTAATGAAAATAAAAACAAAAATAAACAAATGGCATCTAATTAAACTTAAAGCTTTTGCACAGCAAAGGAAACCATAAACAAAACAAAAAGACAACCCTCAGAATGGGAGAAAGTATTTGCAAACAAAGCAACCAACAGGGATTAATCTCCAAAATATACAAACAGCTCATGCAGCTCAATATCAAAAATAACTGGAAATAGATCACATGCTTAACTTCAAGAGAAGTGCTCAAGGGAGAAGGGATGGAAGTGGGTGTTAGAAAAAATAATTGACAGTATCTACCATATTATTTCCTTTGAAGAATTGTAAAAAGTATGTTAGTAATGCTAATACATCCCCCTAAAACAAAATATTTTGTTTTTACTCTACATAGTGTACATTTATTTTTGTCCTGAGCTTATTTACTTTATCAACTCCCATAACCCTCCCTCACTCTGATCTCAACAGCACATGATAGCATGTGTTTTTTCACAAAAGCTGATTAATTTGCCTTCTGTTAAACCTGGCACAGTCATCAGAACAACAGAGGGGACCTGTTCCAGGATCACCCTAAGGAAGAAAAAAATCAAATATATCCAATTATTTTATTTAAGCAATTTCCTAAAATTCTATTTTTTAATAACTTAATTATCAAATGGAGCAATTTAAATACAGTGTTTCTCAATGCTTTGTGACGACCTAGAGGGTTGGGATAGGGAGGGTGGGAGGGAGGCTCAAGAGGGAGGGGATATGGCGATTCATATATATAGCTGATTCACTTCGTTGTACAGCAGAAACTAACACAATATTGTAAAGCAATTATAATCCAATAAAGATGTGAAAAACAATAATAAATAAATACAGTGTTTCCTTTAAATAACTACTCCGTAATTAGTTGAGTGAGGTAAGACGTCCTGCCTGAGGTTGCAAAACCAGACTCTATGCCTTGCACATTGCTTCTGCTAGCTCACACATGCTTAATCTTTATTGCCATCTTCTGGAGGATTTGCTTTTATATGCAAATAGGTAATACTGGCCAATACAGTTCCTCTGGAACTGGGATCTGGAAACACAGGCCCTTTTTGGTGTCTCAAATTAAAACGTAGGTCAAATGCCATAACCACAGAGCACCTTAGCCTGGGCCATGGAGGCAGTCACCGCAGAGTGCATTTCAGAAATAACAAGAGAGCCACTTGCCCAGAAAAACAAGTGCCCATTTATAAGCAAAAGCTTGTATTTCCACTGTTAGAGTTCCATCTTAATAGTATAAAACTAAACCATGGCAAAAAACAGGTACTACTGGAAATGGTGATCTTTTTACTGATATCAATCAACTCCACTTCAGTGTAAATGAGTTTGGAGTGCTTTCCTATTATGATAGATCATGAATGGGGGCAGGGGTGAAGAATACAATACATGAATAACATGAATATCATATCTCTGAACATCACCTAGCATAGCCCTGCTGCCCAAGAGGTAGACAAAGAAGACATAGTTAGAATCTGGAACTGCTTAGAGGAGGGAAAGACCAAGCTGTGAAAACAAACAGAATGATAATTTGGCAGCCAAGGCATGGAATCCAAGGGACTATGGCACCACAGTTTGTAAGCAGTTCGCATCTGGAAATCTGACCTCGATTGATCATCCATAATACAAGCTGAGCAGTCATGGGAAATCCAGTGATGGCAGTGGTCAAACTTCTGGTAGAGAGGCTGACAGGTAAAACCAGAGAAGTCCATCAGCATAGAGTAGCACCTCAGCCACCTAGCCAGAGCTCAAGGGTAAATACCAGTCTCTGAGTCCATGGCTATGAAAAGTAGAACAATTGCTCAGCCCTAGAGTTATTACGGTTTTGAAAGTATTATTATGACAGGAAACAGACTTAGGACAGTGCAGTTCAACCTTCTTGCTTCTTGGTTTACAAAAATGGACACAGCTGCTCACAGAATTGGCTCTGGGCACTCAGCACTTCTGTAACCCTCCATCTCCACATACCAGATGGGACGATCCAATGGAGAGAAGAGACCAGACACTGGTTCTCTGAATGGCACACAAGGGCAGAGACAGAGGGAAGAAAGTAAGAGAAACTTGAAGCTCAAACTCAGGTCAGCAAGGGACCTAGGGTTGTGGCTGAGCTCTGAGTACAAGGCAGATGGCTCTCATTATGCAAGGAGAAGGCCCAATACCTATAGTGTCCTTTATTTAAAGGACATACTCGGGCTTCCCTGGTGGCGCAGTGGTTGGGAGTTCGCCTGCCAGTGCGGGGGACGCGGGTTCGTGCCCGGTCTGGGGGCGTCCCGCGTGCCGCCGAGCAGCTGGGCCCGTGGGCCGTGGCCGCTGGGCTTGCGCGTCCGGAGCCTGTGCTCCGCAGCGGGAGAGGACACGGCAGTGGGAGGCCCGCATGCCGCAAAAAAAAAAAAAAAAAAAAAAAAAAGAAAAGAAAAGAAAATAAAGGACATACTCGTATTGTTCAAGCATTCACTAATGAAAAAATATTTACTGAATCTGCACTACATGAGGAGCAGAGTGTTCAGCACTACAGATACACCATGAACAAAATAGGTCTCTTCTGTAAACTATTACTGACATTAAGTAACAAATTCAAATCTTTTCTTACATATTGCAGTAAGTACTATACGGGAAAAGAACAGAAGGCTTGTCCTAAGAAAGCACAATAGGGTCAGGTGGCCAACTACTTTGGGTTAAGAGACCAAAAATGATCTTTCTAAGGAAGGTATATTCGAAGAACATGCAACAGAAAAATGTAAGAAATTCTTTTTTAATATTTTAAATAAATTTAAACTTTAATATTATATATTATATATGTGATAGTATAGATGTATCAATAGTAATATATAATAAGATATACAGATACATTTCTATAGAGGGATTATTGTCCAATGACAAACGGCAAACAACTAAAATCAACTTTCAAAAGACTGGTTTTGCTATGAAATAAAACACACTACTGCTGGATTCTTAATGACCTTTCCTCTCACGTAAGAGAAGAGTTAACCTTTCATAAGAGACCCAGAACATAAAGAGGGAAGAGAAAATCCCATATACAACTTATATATAGGTGTATCTACTTCTAAAACATCAATATTTAATATTGGTTACTATTTATGCAATCTGAATACAACAGCTAAAATCTGGGCAAACAGGCAGACTCAAATAGGCACCTATGTTCAAGAACAGAGGCTTCCAAGTTGATAGAAGAATTCTGAGCGCTAGTGGATGCACCTAGCTCTGGTAAAAATATCAGAGTAATTTCAAGTAGTATTTACAGAATAGGCAGACAAACTTATTTGGGTATAATGTACAATCAAATTCACAATGCTGTCAATTCCCAAAGAAGGGTAAGAATTCTAAACTCTGAATGACCTAACAAGGATAATGGGCCTACAAATTTTGCTTTTATATACAAAAGTTTGTGAGCATATAGAAGGAAATATGAAGGGGTCCTCCTGGGGTGCAGATTATATGGTGTGTTAAATGTGTGAAAATTTCACCAAGTATACACTTATGATTTGTACAAACTTTTCTGTTTGTATATAATATGTCAATGTCAATTAAAAGTGGTTTGTTTGGGGTTTTTTAGTCTGAGAGGGAAAAAAATCAAGTCCAGGAAAATATAGACATCTTTTATGGGACACACTAGAACAAAATCTTAAAAGGAAAATTTAGAGCAGCTTTTACAAAAATTGTGAATCAGTTAGTAAGCTGTAGCCAAGCATGTTACTTATTTTAAATAATGGGAAAATATTCAAGAGGTACACAAAAGCTAATGAAATGAGAGGTCATTGTATTTACCTAAAATAAAATTTCACCTTAACTGCAGATTTTAAAAATCAATGTCATCCTCTGGTCTGTGTTCTAATCATACTTTATCTTCACATATGGTCTTCATTTACACACACCTGTAAAGTTTTATATTTGCTCTTTTGCAATTTGAATCATTGATGCCTAAGGCAAGTGCTCATAAAACTATAAAAACTACACTTGCATCTTTCATCTATCAAGTAAAAAAGAAAAGGAACAGGATGCTTAGTCTATAAGAACAATGGAGGAAAATCTGAAGTTGTATTTACTCAATAGTTATGCAACAATCTAAGTTAAATTAAAAAGTATTTCTCTTTCTCGAGACTCATTTTACTATTCTCTTCTCTACTTTTGTATTTTGCAGATAGTTTGAGACATGAAACAACTTCTTCCAAATGTTCATCCTAATTCTTTTGGGTATTGCCCATTTACTAATATATTTTTGATACCTTAATCCACTTGAAATTTTGGATTTCTAAATCACAGGTAATTATATAAGGATAAGGTTCTCTTCATTCTATCCCCCATGGATTTTTCTTAGATACATACAATTGATGATGATTACTCCCTCTAAATGTATAATAGCGATGAAGCTCTTGAAAAGAATTAGGGTCAAATTTAGCCCCTAAGTAGCATATCATTACTCTTAAAGAACTTTTCAAACAATAACCTAGGACATAAGTTATACAGATTCACAACAGTCATTTACATGTGAACAAAAGATAAAGGGAAAGAAAGGAGCAGAGTTTGCATACAATGGAAAATTACAGTTTTCAATATTTGTGATTTTCTTAATGAATGGAGCCTTAAATTCACTGGAGAGGGCTTCCCTGGTGGCGCAGTGGTTGCGCGTCTGCCTGCCGTTGCAGGGGAACCGGGTTCGCGCCCCGGTCCGGGAAGATCCCACATGCCGCGGAGCGGCTGGGCCCGTGAGCCA
>NC_041218.1:75391870-75437710 GCF_002837175.3 Physeter macrocephalus
AAAAAAAAAAAAAAAAAAAAAAAAAAAATTCACTGGAGAAAAAAAAAATCCCTGAGTATTTGCTCATGCAGCGATTTGTCCCAACAGTTACTTCACATCAGATTATACAATCCTTCATTCACTTTGTGAAACCAATTACTCATGGTCACTCAGTTTCCATTTCTTTCTTATTGGACCCTAACAGAGGCATTCACCAGGCCTATTGTTCTCAAAGGTTAAAATACCCTGTGAGCCACGACATCACTTTGAAAGTATGTCCTGGTCATAGGAACGAACTCAGCAACATGACTCCAGGAAAGGGAGAGGGGAGACCAGAATTTTAATCTGATCTCTGCTACTATCTAGATGAGAAAAGCTCAGTTAATTGTTCCGTCTCAAGCCTCTGCCTCACATATAATTTTTTTAATAAAAGAGCAGTTGTCTAGAGTAGCAGTTCATAAAATGTATTGCAAAGCACTAAGTTGCTTCACAAAAAGTTTGGGCAATACTGAGACCTATATAGCCCTCTTAGAAATTCACAAGGAACATTAACACAGTAAAGGTTCTGAGAATTCCTGCAGTTCTGTTTAATTTTGTTCAACCTATACAGAATATTTTACATTTTTTACAACCTAACATCCCTAAACATCTGTGAAGCCTGCACTGAGAAACTCTGCACTGGTGATTTTCAAATTATGTTCTGTAAAATCCTCTCAGGGTTTGCCAGCAACCACAGCGAGGGGAAGCAAGGTGGTGAAGAGGAAGCAGTCAGCAAGTAGGATATTGGGTCCTCTATCCCACTTCAATCTTTCTACTTTGGGGCCTCAAAATACAATATCACTTTGAATAAAAGAATCATTACTTTAAAAATTCTTCTGTTTCTAAAACTCTCTGACTTAGAAATAATTTATTTCTAGTCTGAATTGACAAGTTGAGCTTATTATGGGATTACCCAGAAAGGGTCCACAGTATTTCCAAGACAGGTTCTTGTGGTAGATTGAATTATTATTCATGTCATTCCCTCCTCACCCTTGCCATGCTTTCCTAGAGGCCAAGTTCACTTCTCTGTCCCACTTATTTGGGGCCAGCTCATGTGACCTGCTTTGGTTAATGGGATGTGAGGGTCCAATGTACTTGTGTGATCTACCCCCTTGACCTCTCTTCACTATAAGAAGAGAATGCCCCAAAAGTTAGAAGAGACATGAAGCCCAGCTGATACCAACAAAGCAACAGCCAACCCACAGCCCTCATGCAACATGAACAAGAAATTAATGTTTATTATTGTAAGCCTCTGAAATTTGGGGATTATTTGTTGACACAGAAGTTGAAACTGTAAATCAAATCTAAGCTGATCTGACTCTAAATCATATGCCTGCAATGTTAGCCTTGAATAGCTTTGGGCTAGAAAATAAAGTTTAAGGTAGGAATTGTTAAATTCACTAATAGTTTTGCAATATATTTGTATAACTTTAAGAAAGTATAATAATGCTGTATTTCCTCACTCTATACACAGTTCCCTATCCTCACCCTCCAAAGATAAATGCTTTACCCACCATGATTTGTAGGACAATCAATGATTAACAACATTGCCAATAAAACTCACTGTATATAGTTTTCAGTCATGGGAATCAAATGATTTTCCCTTTGTTTATAAAGCTAAATACTGCTTTTGGGTTGGGATTTAATAAGAACAATTCTAATATGCATTATCCATGGCTATAATTGTTTTCAGACAGCTTAATTACATCAGAATTAAAACTCAGCTATGTTTAACCAAGCTGTAAATCAAACAAGAGCATTCCCAACCAACACACATGAAAAGCAATCCAGAAAGAATTTTTAAAAAAGCTTATATTCACTTTCATCCTAAAAATTGAAACCACATCTACTAAAAACAGGTATATAGGGAATGAATAAGCTTTCACTTTCCTCAAGTTCTTTAAATTTACAGGAGAGTTATATATGAAAATAATGGCCCATAGTATATGGAATGACCATGAAATTACTCTACTTAATAGAAATACAGCTGGAAAAACACTTAAAGAAAAAATTCTACTGGTGAGGTATAAACCCATGGTCATGTATAAAGAAACGAAAAATGAAAGGCTTCTGAAAGTAATCTATCCTTATGGAGTTAAACATGTGCACAGAAGGGCCATACAATTAAAAGGAGAATTATATAAGAATGATGAGACAAAACAGCAGCAAGATTTAAAATTCCTAAGCAGTGAACACTAATAATACGTGTGGACTTAGAGTTCATGATTCTTTTGAAAAAGAATGAGAAAAGGATTTGTGATCTACAGGGGGAGAGGAATTTCTCTCTTACTTAAATAATTTAAAATGATACTAACTACTATTTATTCAGCACCAAGAATGTGACAGTAAAGAGTTGAATGTAAGTAGGAGACAGCAACCTGGCACAGTAACAATACACTCATTTTACTGATGAACAAATGAAAACTTCCAGGGTTTAAGTAACATGTTCTCACAACTATTAAAAAATGGATTTGCTTAGGGCTTCCCTGGTGGCACAGTGGTTGAGAGTCCGCCTGTCGATGCAGGGGACAAAGGTTCGTGCCCTGGTCCGGGAAGATCCCACATGCTACGGAGCGGCTGGGCCCGTAAGCCATGGCCGCTGAGCCTGCGCGTCCGGAGCCTGTGCTCCGCAACGGGAGAGGCCACAGCAGTGAGAGGCCCGCGTACCACAAAAAAAAAAAAAAAAAAAAATGGATTTGCTTAAATATAAATTAAAATGATAAACACTTAAGATTAAGAAAAAAAGAGAGAATATTCAACTAAAATCAGAAACAAAAGAGAAGACATTATTATAACTAATACCACAGAAATAAAAAAGATCACAAGGGACTATTGTGAAAAATTATACCAATAAACTGGACAATCTAGAAGAAAGGGTAATTTCTAGAAACATACAAGGTACCAAGACTGAATTATGAAGAAATAGAAAATATGAACAGACCTATAACTAGTCAGGAGGATGAATCAGTAATCAAAAACCTCTCAACAAAAAAAAAACCCAGGACCAGATGGATTCACTGATGAATTCTACGAAACATTTGAAGAATTAATACCAATCCTTCTTAAACTCTTCCAAAAAACAGAAGAGGGAACCCTTCTAAACTCATTTTATGATGTCAGCATTTCCCTGATACCAAAGCCAGAAAACACACTACAAAAAAAGAAAACTTAAAAACCATTATCTCTGATTAATGCTGATGCAAAAATCCTCAACAAAATACTAGCAAACCAAATTCAACAGCACATTAAAAACGTGGTATTTATTCTTGCAATGCAAAGATGGTTCAGCATACAAAAATCAATCAAATGTAATCACCACATGAACAAAATGAAGGACAAAAAATGATCTCAGTTGATGCAGAAAAAGCCTTTGACAAAATTCAACAATTATTTATGATTTTAAAACAAACTAGAAATAGAAGGAAATAATATCAACATAATAAAGGTCAAATATGAAAAGCCATATATGAAAATTTCTGCAGATCCATTGCGCAACAATATGAACACACTTAACACTACTGAACTGTACACTTAAAAATGGTAAAGATAATGAATTTTATGTCATATGTTTTTTACAACAATTTTTTAAAAGTGGAGAGAGAACTCATGACCAGTTTTTTTCACAGATGTTTTCCTGCAACATGCACTTGGAGGCGGTTGAAAGGAATAAACAGTAAGCAGTCCACGTGGAATGAAGGAAGTGGTCAGATAAACAAGTATCAACAGTTATATATGTTAAATGAGAATAACATGATAGGAAATGAGAATTGTTACATGAGTACCAATACATACAGGAGCCTGTAGTTCAGATGTCAGGATGCGCACCTTTATAATAGATTTAAGTGACTCAATGCCTTTTCTCTTCAAAGATTTAGTACTTACTTCATTATTATCACTGCATTAGTTTGCTAGGATTGCCATAACAAAATACCACATTCTGGTGTTTTTCCTCACAATTCTGGAGGCTGAAAGTCCAAGATCAAGATGTCAACAGGTTTGGTTTCTCCCAAGGTCTCTCTCCTTGGCCTGCTGATGGCCTTTTCTCAGTGCACATGCATCCCTGATGTTGCTCTCTGTATGTCCTAGTCTCTTTTTATAAGGACACCAGGCAGATTGGATTAGGGCTCACCATAATAGCCTCACTTAACCATAATTACCTCTTTAAAAACCCTACCTCCAAATACAGTAATATCCTGAGGTAATGGGGGGTTACGACTTCAGCATAGGAATTTAGGGGGAACACAATTCAATCCATATCAATCACACAGTTTAATCTCCTAGTTAATTGTACATGTGGTTTTTCCTAAAGAAAAACAGAAGAGCTATGGACAAATAGTTCAGGTCATATGCTGTCAACCAGGGAAAATAGGAGAATGTAATTATTTTCTGCTCTCAGCATCACCAGCCACTTACGCTTCAAACCATATTTTTGAGACATTCACTATAGGCAATTTCACAAATTATACATTTCTACAGATGCAGCTTTTGTTTGTTTGGTTGGTTGGTTGGTTGGTTGGTTGATTGGTTAGCTATTCTACATTTTACTCAGTAGCAGGAAAAAAACATCAAAAAGCAGGCTGTCAGGGCCAAGTGAAAGCTTGGAAGAACAACATCTCTATAATTCTGCAAGACTGTTCCCAAGAGATTTCACCACATCCTTGGGGAAGTCTGAAAGCAAAACTTTTCCTCAAAAGGTTTTAATATTCTGGCCTCCGGACTTACTCTGGACTGGGAAGTCCCTAAGTATTTTTAAATGAAATTTAAAAGAATTGTAGAAATATTTCAAAAGATTTTTTTAATATTCTAAATGAAAAGGCAATTTAATTCTGACCCCTGGAAACCAGATATATTTTCTCTTTTCCAGGTTCATTTTACAGTCATTTCTATAATACACTCAACAGCCATTTATTTTCTCTAATGAATTTTTACCTGATTTAAATTCTTAAGAAAATTATATTCTTGCACACACTGACTAATTTTCTCAGTTGTCACTGATATCAGTAAATATTTATAAAGACCAGCTGGGTAAGCTGCATTAACTAAATACATATATTCTTGACAAAATACAGCTCAAGAGCCATTTTTAATTTAAGAGGCTAAATGGTATATTTAAGTGAATATTAATGTGTGTGTGTTTTTGTTGGTTTAGTTTCTATTAATGTAAATTCACAGAATTGAGGAAAACAACGCAATTCACAGCTTTGTGTAATTTATGAAGAGCTATGTACTAAATGTATTCCCTTTTCAATAATATGAGATCTGGCAAATTTTTCAACCTATAAAATAGAAAAATACAGGATAATAATTTAGAACAATTTCTAAATGGATGAGAAAATGAGATTGTTCAAATTTAAATATAATCTGAGAGACCAGTTCACCATATCAATTAGAACATCTTTGTTTATACAGATTTGATGTTTCCAACCACTGTATTTTTAAATGTACAATCAAATTCATGAACTTTACACCCCAAATACTGTTTACAAAGGCCCAAATTATTTTCCATGATTTTATCTTACAAATATTGATCTACATTAAATATTATTTTAAAAGTTACATATTTCTATTTGTAGGCTTATTTGAGTGCTTATTAAATATTTCATTTAATCTCTCTGCTACACTAATAACATTCTTAAATACAGCTTACTACATTAAAGAAAAAAGCCATTCTAGTTCAATGGGAATATCAGCTAGAGAACTGAATATCTATAATAGAACATTCAACATTTAAGTGAGGTGATCAGAATGTTAAACTTCAAATAGATATAATATCAAATTTTCCTCTATCAACCTAGAGATACTGGCACACAATATTTTTCTACCTCCCTGAAAAGTTCAGGAAACAAATAAAGCAATGTCATGTTAGTATTTAAAATGGTAACATCAAGGAAATAGTGATGATGACCTATATGTTGCTCCCCTTTTTTTTAACTTTCCTTGGAGACACAGAAGAACCAATTTTTTATAACTCCCAGATTAGATTGGACACTGGTGTCCATTAATACAGCATAAAATAGGGGATAGGATGAGTTGAGAGTAGATTGTATTTAAATGTCAACTTTCAGAACACTGATGTCTTCTTGGCTCCTGAGATCATCCTAACAAAGTAAATATGAGAGCACTAATATGAGGAAATATTCCTGCCAGACAGTCTAAAAACATAAGAAGACAAGCCCATGACAGCCATTAAAATAAGCCTTCATCCTCTGCATAAGACTTACATAAGGCAAACATTTTCATCTCCTAATTGTTTATCTGTCACCCAGTGTACGTCTGGACTATCTTTTATCATCAATTTTTCGGCCTGATGAAACATAAATTAACTTTAGTACCAGATTTTTTAAATTCTTATTGAAATTATATATATATATATTATATATTCTTTTTTTACATTCTCTTCCATTATACATTATTACAAGATATTGAGTATAGTTCCCTGCGATGTACAGTAGGTCTTTGTTGGTTATCTGTTTTATATATATTAGTGTGTATATTTTAATCCCAAACTCGTAATTTATCCCTCCCTTCCTCCCCTTTGATAGTCATGTTTGTTTTCTATGTCTGTGAGTCTGTTTTGTAAGAAAGTTCACTTGTATCATTTTCTTAAGATTCTGTATATAAGTGATATCATATGATATTTGGCTTTCTCTGCCTGACTTACTTCACTTAGTATGATAATCTCTAGGTCCATCCATGTTGATGCAAATGGCATTATTTCATTCTTTTTTATGGCTGAGTGTTATTCTATTCTGTACCTATATATATACCACATCCTCTTTATCTAGTAATCTGTCGATGGACACTTAGGTTGCTTTCATGTCTTGGCTATTGTAAACAGGGCTGCTATGAATACTGGGGTGCATGTATCTTTTCAAATTTTCTCTGGATATATGTCCAGGAGTGGGATTGCAGGATCATATGGTAGCTCTATTTTTAGTTTTTTAAGGAACCCCTATACTGTTCTCCATAGTAGCTGTACCAATTTACATTTCCATCAACAGTGTAGGAGGATTCCTTTTTCTCCACACCCTCTCTAGCATTTATTATTTGTAGATTTTTTAATGATGGCCATTCTGACTGGTGTGAGGTGATACCTCATTGTAGTTTTGATTTGTATTTGTCTAATAATTAGCAATACTGAGAATTTTTACATGTGTCTATTAGCCATCTGTATGTCTTCTTTGGAGAAATGTCTTTTCAGATCTTCTGCCCATTTTTTGATTGGGTTGGTTTTTTTGTATTTTGTTTTTTGTTTTTTGATATTGAACTGTATGAGCTGTTTGTAGATTTTGGAGATTAATCCCTTGTCAGTCACATCGCTTGCAAATATTTTCTCCCATTCTATAGGTTGTCTTTTTGTTTTGTTTATGGTTTCCTTTGCTGTTCAAAAGATTTCAAGTTTAATTAGTTCCCATTTTTTTATTTTTGTTTTTATTTCCATTACTCTAGGAGATGGATCCAAAAAGATATTGCTGCAATTTATGTCAAAGAGTGTTCTATGTTTTCCTCTAGGAGTTTCAGAGTATCTGGTCTTAACATTTAGGTCTTTAATCCATTTTTACTTTATTTTTGTGTATGGTGTTAGTGAATGTTCTAATTTCATTCTTTTACATGTAGCTATCCAGTTTTCCCAGCACCACTTATTGAAGATACTGTCTTTTCTCCATTGTATATTCTTGTCTCCTTTGCCATAGATTAATTGACCATATCTGCATGGGTTTATTTCTGGACTTCCTATCCTGTTCTATTGATCTATATTTCTGTTTTTGTACTAGTACCATACTGTTTTGATGACTGTAGCTTTGTAGAATAGTCTGAAATCAGGAAGCTTGATTCCTCCAGCTCCATTTTTCTTTCTCAAGATTGCTTTGGCCATTTGGGGACTTTAGTGTTTCCATACAAATTTAAAACTTTTTTATTCTAGTCTGTGAAAAATGCCATTGGTAACTTGATAGGAATTGCATAGAATCTGTGAACTGCTTTGGGTAGTATAGTCATTTTCACAATATTGATTCTTCCAGTCCAAGAATACAGTATATCTTTCCATTTGTTTGTGTCATCTTTGATTTCTTTCATCAGAGTCTTATAGTTCTCAGAGTACAGGTCTTTTGCCTCCTTAGGTAGGTTTGTTCCTAGGTATTTTATTCTTTTTGATACGATGGTAAATGGGACTGCTTTCCTTAATTTCTCTTTCTCACCTTTCATTGTTAGTGTATAGAAATACAACAGATTTCTGTGTAGTAATTTTATCCTGCAACTTTACCAAATTCACTGATGAGCTCTAGTAGTTTTCTGGTAGCATCTTTAGGATTTTCTATGTATAGTAAGTATAATGTCATCTGCAAACAGTGACAGTTTTACTTCTTCTTTTCCAATTTGGATTCCTTTTATTTCTTTTTCTTCTCTGACTACTCTGGCTAGGACTTCCAAAACTATGTTGAATAAAAGTGGTGAGAGTGGACATCCTTTTCTTATTCCTGATCTTAGAGGAAATGCTTTCAGCTTTTCACCAGTGAGTATGATGTTAGCTGTGGGTGTGTCATATATCATGTTGAAGAACACCGAGATAAAAATATGGAGCCACATAGAGTACATAAGAAGGTCAAAGAAAAATACTTTTATATGTTTTTTGCCATTTCTTACTTTCTTGAGTGAGAAGTTGATTATAAATCATTTTATAACTGATTTTTATGCCTCTATTTCTCCATTAAAATATTACCAAGTCATCAGTGATTCTACCTTTGGTCAGAAAACCTCTCCTGCCAACACTCCTATCTAATCTTATAATGAAAAAAATTACATGTTTACATATAAGAGCTGACATGCTGACTGTGTTTGATGGTTGGCAGGAATTGGAAAGGAAACACATTATCCAACAACCACAGTACTAAGAAAACAGGCTCCTTTTGCAAGATTTATCCCTAATTCTTTTGGGGTTAGAGAGCAAAATGTGATAAGAAGGATTATTGCTTCTGACACCAGTTGTATTCCATTTGTCTCTCTCTAAAGGCTCTCCTGTTATCTCAGCAATCATTTTGATGTGGCTGACTCTAGCCCAACTCCTGCCCTGCCCTCCAGACCAACATTTCAGCTTTTCAACCTAACAGTTGACACTTCAAACTGGATGTTCAGCTAACACCTCTGGCTCCAAAATGTTCAAACTGGAGCCTCTCATCTCTGCCCTCCATCTACTTCCCTTTCCCCTATCTTAATAAACCTCTTTTCTCACTTTTCTGTTTCCTATTTGCCACCACTATCTGTCACCTGTCTTTGAAGTCATGTATGGGTCCTTCTTCCATCTAGATGCTACATCAGCCTGTCTTTACCAAGCTAAGTTCCTATTTTTGTGTCTACTATTGTCAAAGCCCTCAGTCTCTCCTTGAAGCAACTGGTCCTATATTCTACTATAAGATATGTCTCCCTACAGTACAGCTGTCCCAGGCTACCACTAGCCCATCTGGTGCTTTTGTACAAATCAGAAAAGACACCCCATCTTCAACACACTTGACTTATCTGTCAGGAAACCTGTCATAATAAATATAGAAATATACAGAGTTATCTTGTGAATGGCACCCTCTGAGATTTTCAGTGGACAATCTGCACACAACACTGAGCAGCCCTATGACCGTACCATCCCTCAACTCTACACATTTTAACAACCTCATCACCTGTGAAAATAAATGCACACCTGTCAGCCTAGTACAGGAAATTCACCACGCTTGGCGTCAGCCTGAATCTCCTGTATTATTTCCTATTTCTCACCTCCTTACATACCTATGCTCCACTCTAGCTGGCACACTTTCTCAGAACTGACTCTCACCTGCCTATCATCTGGCTTTTAATCCTTTGTCTCCCTGGTATGCCCTCTCTCCCTCTTTTCACCTATAAATATCCCATCTATTTTTCAAATGTCATTTCTTCCACGAAGCTGTATGTTTTCCCAACCCCAAACAGAAGTGAGCATTCTCTCCTTTGAATCTTGATGAACTTTGTTTATACCTCAGTTACAATATGTGTAATATACTGCCTTTTATTAGAGTTATTGGCTCATTTGATTGATTCTGTACTAGATGGTAAACGTCTTGAAGTTCTGGATATTATGTTCGATTTTATGTCTTCTTCAGGGTCAAATCGAGGATTTCATGCAGAATAATTTTTTTAAATTTGTTTAATTGAACTAAATTAGTAAGCCTCACTCCCAATAAATATGCATTAGATTTTTGTGGGTAGAAGTCTTCCTTATGCCTTAGGAACATTATCAATAAGGAATTTTTTATTTTTTATTTAATTGCCAAAAAATTAGAATAAATAATAATGTTTTTAGTCTCTTTATCTACATCATATTCCATTTACTTCACTTCTCCATTAGCTGGATAACAGTCCATTGTTATAAGATATATAACCCATAAGTCATATGCTCACTATTTTATTTTGTTCAACCAAGCAGTGTTAAATATGATTCCTTTTTTGTCTTTGTCTTATAAAGTTAGCCTATCACTGATTATATAGGTCTCATTCCTCCAACAACTTCAGTGTAAATACATAAGAAAAGTCTTTCAAAGAGAGTGGGTGACGAGGTATTTTCTTATTCAAAAAGGAGCAGATCCAGCTCACAAATAATTATGGGACAGGAAGCATCTTTAATCCTCCACCTGCTGTGACTACTGTGCCACTGTGGATTTTAAAGAGCTCAAGATCTCAACTGAATTGAGAACTATTCATTCATTTTATAATTTTGTTGTTAAAGCTATACAGAGACAGTGCTAATGAGACATCATTATTATTTGATTCAATTAGGCTAATATAAATATGTGATAAATACATGATTTTTAAAGATTATGTCTCTCAGGCCCAAGGAACCATAAGCATGTGTCAGAAACTGGGCCCTGGATGTCAATTAAAAATTGTGATGATCAATGACACACAGATACAAATGCAAGCAAGACTGACAATATTTATAATTTTAAATCATTTTAAAGTCCCTGCTATGCCATACTTCTTTCTTTGATTGACGCCAGCAACCAAATACAGACACTTGCATTCAATTGCCCTCTGAGATGAGAGAAAAGAAAAGGTTCACTTGCACTGATAAACTCATTTTCTACCTGTTTATCAACTTGAGGATATATTTTCCTTTTTTGTTTTGTCTCTTAAGAAGATCAGAATTACCTGAGATTAAACTCTTACTTTCTAGGCCCAAAAATACATATGAATGCTGGCGTTAAGGAATTCCAAGGGTGGTAATTTTCAATCACAGGGATTTGAAGTTCACCTGTTTACCATTCCCACTCATATCTGAAATTCCTCTACAGCTTCTCTAACATGTGGTCATCTAATCTCCACTTTAATGTATCTAGTATTAGGAAGCTCACTGTTACACATAGACCCCTTTTTCCTGAATGAATTCAAACTTCAGAAAGCCCTTCCTAATGATGCACTGAAATCTACCTTTTTGTCTAACTTCCCTTTCATTCCTATTTCTACTATTTCTACCTTCCAGAGCTACAAATTTTTTTAACTCCCATTTAAATCGTGTTCTTCCTTTGAATATTTAATTAAAACTGCCTTGCCCATCCTTAGATTTTAATCCTAGCTCTGCTACTTACCAGCTTTATTTGTCTTTATATGTCTTTAAAGACACTAAAGACCCTGGAAAAGTTACTCAATATCTTTAATCCTCAGTGTTTTCCTCTATAACAGGGAGATGAAAATAGGATCCATCTCATATGGTTTATCTTAAGGATTTCATGAGAAAAACACTTATAGAAGTGCTTAGCACATTTTCAGTACCCCCTTTGATTATTGCAAACACCTCCTGTTTTTATATGGGAAGCCCTCTTTCTCTCAGTCCATCACCATCCCTCCATTTTTGTTTTTGTTCAAATTGCTCTTTCACAATGCTTTTTCCACCTGCCCGACAAACAAAGAGAAAATGGCAGGGATGTTGCTATGACCTCACACAATTCTAGTGACTCCTAGTAATACACTCAAGTCTCATTTGTTCCTTTGAGGTGTACCTTCTCTGTAGGCTGGAGCTCAGCACAATGTTAAAGAAGGTCACAATGCTGATTAGCATTGACCGTTGCCCTCTTGGAATTTCCACTCAAGGCCCCTCATCCCAGCCATTAATCCCCTCTCAGAGCTACAGAATCTAGACTGTCACAGATACTCTTTCTCCCCCAGCTTCTCTGAGGCCCCAACAGAGAAAACGTTAAGCAAACTCATATGCTCCATGTTCTTTTTTGTCAGGGCCCTTGCACTGGCCAGCTAATCTAACAAATTTTGCTATCAAGCTAATGAGAACTAATGGTTTAATATTTTGCCTTTCCAAGTAACAAAAAAATGCTATATTTTAGACCAACAACAGAAACTTGACTTGACTTTAAGTCTTGGGAGAACACTTGATTTTATCCTGTAAGTATCTTAACAACTATGCTTATAAGTTTATTTTTCTTAGTACTTTAAATTTACCTTAATTTAATGTTCTGTGTGTGTATGTATGCAGGGCATCACAGATCCCCACATCTGTTAATAAGAAGTGGTAACTTCCTTAGAACACCAATGACGGCAATCTGAGGCAATGGTCAGAGATGGTTTTCTCAGTAAGAAATCTTGAGAATTTTTGTTCCCACAGAAGTCCGCACCATATATTGCTTAGTCTAATCCTAAAACAAATTAATTCTGATCCCATGCTATGAACATACTTATATATAAAGAGATATTTCACAACTGCTGCTGTTGCTTTTTGGAGGTGAATGTTCACTGTCAACATATGATTACCTAAAGATTAAGAAATTAACCTAAAAAGAGAAAGGAAGAGATGAATGTCAAATGCCCTAAAGCTAGAAGTAGTGAGCCTCTCTTTTCCCAATATTTTCCAATGCTTTCTTAATGCCAGACTTCAAAATGAATCATCCAAGAAACTGAAAAGATACTTATCATTAAATAGACTTTTAACCAAAGTCAACAAAAGCACAACTTACTGGCATATTTTATGTATCTCCAAAACAGGAAAGGACTGAAATTCCTCTAACAGTTAGACTATTCTCTGAACAGCATCCCCTCAACCTTTTCCATTTAGAAGTTGTCCATGCTAAATATGAGATCACTCTTCGAAGTAAATTTACAGTAATATGTTCAAATTGAGTTTGCTTACATTAGTGGTTGGCTTTTCTGAGAAACATCTTCTATTGGCTTGTTTTCTATTTTGAGGGAAGTGGCAAATTTCAAGAAGCCTATCTTAGGGGACTTCCCTCGTGGCGCAGTGGTCAGCAATCTGCCTGCCGATGCAGAGGACATGGGCTCGAGCCCTGCTCCGGGAAGATCCCACATGCCGCGGAGCGTCTAAGCCCGTGTGCCACAACTACTGAACCTGCGCTCTGGCACCTGCGAGCCACAACTACTGAGCCCACAGGCCTAGAGCCTGTGCTCTGCAACGGGAGAAGCCACCGCAATAAGAAGCCTGCGCACCTCAAGGAAGAGTAGCCCCCGCTCTTTACAACTAGAGAAAGCCCGTGCGCAGCAACAAAGACCCAAAGCAGGCAAAAAAAAAAAAAAAAAAAAAGAAGGCTATCTTAGAGAAATTTAAATGGAAATAAAATAAGAAAACCAATCAGTGACTTGAAGGGTTGTTTCAGCTATTAAACAAGACACTTTGGGTCTTCTGTGCCACTCACCATAAAGAAACTATTTGTGTTGATCAAGTTGATTAAGTTGATAAAGACTAAGCATCAGTAAAGTTCATCTTTTGTTTTCACATTCAAAATTCTCATTTGTAAAACAAGGAGGAACATGATTATTACTCCACAAAAAATTGTAGAAACGACACAGACATGTCATGAACAAAAGACATTAAAGAGACTTTTTCTATGGAAATTGGATGGGGGTGTGGGTGGAAGACGTGAGCCAATAGGAATATTTAACTGGGATCAACCAGTTAACCAGTTAACTGGGCTTGCAATCTGATGTCAGAGATGTTTCTTAAAGTAATCAAAGAATAAAATACTTAAGTATCTCACATTCTTAAATACTTTAATTTCTAAGGAGATTAAACCACATTTTGAGTCAATATTCTACACATCCTAGATGTGCCATTGTTTTCAAGAATATGACAATTTCCTAATGTAACTGAAAGTGAGGTCTGGCTGCTGGCCGCTCAAAAGCCAATAAAGAGGCCAGGTTGGTGGAAAGGAAAGTTTGCTTTATTTTGGATGACGGCAACCAGTTGCGGGGGGAGGATGGACATCTGTCCAAAGGCCGACTCCCCCTGCCCCGACAATCAGGGGGCAAGAGCTTTTATAGACAGAGGGAGGGGGCTACATGCAGAAACAATACAATCAGCTCTGCAGTCATCTTGAAATTGGTCATCAGTGGTCTGACCAGCATCATCTTGATTGTTTTAGGTACAGTTAATCTTCAGTTCCAGGGTCGTTTGTTTCCATTCCTTTGAGGCCACTTCTCGGAACTGTGGCAGCTTATGTCATGGCTACAGCCTGATCATCATGTAATTAACTTCTTCCACCTGGTGGGGGTTTCATTATCTATAAGACAGCTCACAGGATATGGCTCAGAATATTATCTATACCCCTTAAGGAAGAACTAAAGATCCTTGACTATGCTTAATGACTAAACTATTATTATTTGGTCTCCTTTGACAGTTTTCCTTTGTTTCTGCATTTTCTCACTTCTCTGATTAAACTTATTTTTGGCTAAAGTTTTTCCACAGACAAAAGGCAGGCTGAGGACATGGGGCAGCAAGGACCATAGGGTCCTGCTCCATTTCACTAACACATGTGTTATCTTACTCTCTAGAAGCCCCTCTTGACCTCAAGGTTCCCTTCTCTTTCCCCTTTAGAACATGTATCAGGGGACTTTGCACAGTTATACGCCACCTTAGGTCAGCCCCAAGCTGCTGAGACCTTAAATCTGATAAGGGATTACACAATGGCAGTAACTTATTCTGCAGCTCATCTTCTTACCCCTGACAAGTAAAGTATCTGAAAAATCCTTAGGGAGTCAGCAGTCTTTGAGTGTCATATCAACTATGCCACCTATTAGCAGTTTGACTTTGGGGATATTACTATACTTCATACAACTTCAGCTTTTTTTTTTTCTTTTTTTGGCTGCTTTGGGTCTTTGTTGCTGCACGCGAGCTTTCTCTAGTTGCAGTGAGTGGGGGCTACTCTTTGTTGCAGTGCGTGGGCTTCTCATTGTGGTGGTTTCTCTTGTTGTGGAGCACAGGCTCTAGGCATGTGGGCCTCAGTAGTTGTGGCATGTGGGCTCAGTAGTTGTGGCTCATGGGCTCTAGAGCACAGGCTCAGTAGTTGAGGTGCATGGGCTTAGTTGCTCCGCAGCATGAGGGATCTTCCCAGACCAGGGCTCGAACCCGTGTCCCCTGCATTGGCAGGTGGATTCTTAACCACTGCACCACGAAGGAAGTTTCAACTTCAGCTTTTTGAGTGTTTAATGAGAATAATACTTTGCTCATTTGCTCCTTCAGGAAGTATTGGGGTCTACTAAGTCCGGACATGATCTTCAAACCTGGAGACACCTCTTGAAACCAGACCCCGCCTCTCACCTTGAGAAGTTTATGATTTAAAAGAGGATGCAGAGGACTTCCCTGCTGGTGCAGTGGTTAAGAATCTGTCTTCCAATACAGAGGACACAGGTTCAATCCCTGGTCTGGGAAGATCCCACATGCCGCGGAGCAACTAAGCCCGTGCACCACAACTACTGAACCTGCACTCTAGAGCCCACAAGCCACAACTACTGAGCCTGCATGCCACAACTACTGAGCCCATGTGCCACAACTACTGAAGCCTGCACGCCCTAGAGCCTGTGCACCGCAACTACTGAGACCACATACCACAACTACTGAAGCCCACGTGCTCTAGGGCCCACGTGCTGCAACTACTGAGCCCGCGCTCTAGAGCCCATGTGCCACAACTACTGAGCCCACATGCCGCAACTACTGAAGCCCAAAAGCCTAGAGCCCGTGCTCCGCAACGGGAAGCCACCGCAATGAGAAGCCCGTGCACCGCAACAAAGAGTAGCCCCCGCTTGACATAACCAGAGAAAGCCCGTGCACAGCAACAAAAACCCCACGCAGCCAAAAGTAAGATAAAATAAAATTAGAAATAAATATAACATTTTAAATAATTTATAATAAATATTACTAGTAGAAATAATCAATATAAATATTCTATTCACGGTAAAATGTTTTCTAGATTAAAAACTGACTAAAACGTATCTTATTGATAGAATATATAGCTACAAGAGCAGAGCAAGTAACAACTGTACTTTATACAAATAAACAATAAAAAATTAAAGTTAACAGTAGTTAAGCCTCAATATCTTTTCACTTAAAAATACTTATACAGGGCTTTCCTGGTGGCGCAGTGGTTGAGAGTCCGCCTGCCGATGCAGGGGACGCGGGTTCGTTCCCCGCGCCGGGAGGATCCCACGTGCCGCGGAGCGGCTGGGCCCGTGAGCCATGGCCGCTGAGCCTGCGCGTCCGGAGCCTGTGCTCCGCAACGGGAGAGGCCACAACAGTGAGAGGCCCGCGTACCGCAAAAAAAAAAAAAAAAAAAAAAAAAAAAACTTATACAGCTTCTATAGTTCCAGGCACTACTCTGAGAGCTTTAAAAAAACATAGTTTACAGGCATACCTCAGAGATATCGCGAGTTCAGTTCCAGACCACTGCAATAAAGTGAATATTGCAATAAAGTGAGTCATACAAATTTTTTGGTTTCCCAGTACATATTATAAAAATTATGTTTACACTATACTGTAATCTATTAAGTATGCAACAGCATATCTAAAAAATGTACATACCTTAATTTAAAAATACTTTAATGCTAAAAAATGCCAAGACAATTATAATAGTAACATCGAAGATCACTGATGACAGATCACCATAACAAATATAATAATGAAAACATTTGAAATATTGCAAGAATTAGAAAATGTGACATAGAGACATGAAGTGAGTAAATGCTGTTGGAAAAATGATGCTGATAAACTTGATCAACACAAAGTTGCCACAAATCTTCTGTTTGTAAAAAATGTATTATCTGCGAAGCGCAATAAAGCAAATGCAATAAAATGAGGTATGCATGTGTTAACTCTCATCATAGGATTAATCACAGACTTATCACGGGACATTATAAAAACATCCTATGAGTTAGATGCTAATATTATCCCCGTTTTTTAATAGATGAGAGGAGTAAAACAGAGAAAGTTAAGAAACTTATCCCAAGTAACGCAGCTGGCAGTGGCAGAGACAGTTTTGGAATCCATCAATCTAGTCCCTGAGTTTGTTCTATGTACTGCTCCCTTTCTAATAAAACTTAATATTGATTAGAACATTAAAGAAGACTCACATCTTCGTATCGGAATTTATATCTGCAAATTTTGACACAAGCAAATTGAGCTTCTTAGAAATAATAGCCACAAAACTCACAATACAAAAGCTAAAATCAGTGTGACATGATATGAACAAAATAACTATAAATTAATAATTTCTGGGAATTTACACAAAAAACTGATTGTAAAAATTTTTGAAAAAAAAAATAAACTTTTTAAATGACATAAGTATGCTATATGAAATAGTTATCTACTAGTGAAATAGGTTTTATGCAGTTAGCTTGTCTATATGAGTTGGGATGGGCCAAGTAAAGCTATGGTAACAGATGACAAACACATTCCAATTACTTCGGTGGTTTGAAGCTGAAAAGTTTATTCTTCATTCATGTTATATGTCTATCACATTTTGGCAGGGGTTTCTGTACCCATTGTTCTCTCTTGGGACTTTCTGGAGTGTCACTGATTGAGGTGACAAGTATCATCTCTCTTATTTCTTTGGCCACGGCAAGTCATCTGGCCATGGCTACCTTCAAGCAGGTGGGGAAATACCATCAGAAACAGAGGGGAACTACTTATTAGTGAGAAGTTTTCAATCAAGATTTATCAGCACACAGCTCCCAGATAAATACACAAAATCAGTGCTCAGATTAAAAGGAAGATAGAGAAGCAGGATGTGTCTATAGGTAGGCAACCAACATTTTCTGCCACCATCAATGCTAGAAATAATAATAAACATGATAACAATAGCCAACATTCATTTGAGAACTCACAAAATGCCAGTCACTGTGTTCTGTATGCATTTGTCATTTAATCCCAAAATCCCACCAAGAAAGTGTTTGTCTATTTTCTAGAAAACAAAACTGAAGTACAGAGAAGTAAAATACCTTTCTGGACCTTAGAGCTGGTAACTTGTTGGAGCTAGGACAATAAACTAGACAATCTGATAAATACCCCCTCTTAGAACTGCTCCCCTAGACTACTTCCCCTATAGTGTTTCTCTTCTGAATTGCACAAGATTCAGAGTTTAGAACATTTTATTTCTGGATATTGCAGGCTTTGCAACTATATTCATCAGTGGATCTTGACTGCAAAGTAGAAACTGACCCTGGTGGTTTAGTTATAACTGGAAAAGACAACTTCCACAAAATTTTCTCATAAAGCCTGTTGCCAAGATCGTTGAGAACAGCATGTGCTTTTCCAGATTACAGTGCTAAGAAGGTCGACGTTGCTGAGGGCTGCAAGTCCTAACGAAGCAGCACGTCTCCAGGAGAGGGATATTTCCGCTGGCCTCCACAAAAGCCTGTGCAATGGTTTCTTGGGGAGCAGCTGGCTAAGACTGTTGGGAAACCACACTGAAGAGATTCATGCTGTTGGAAGGGCCATCAACAGGAAATGGTCACTAGATTGCCTTAAATCCACCGAGCTCGCGGAGGGCTGCTGCTGTAACAGGCTGGACATTACCATGCTGTCCATTCACTTGAAGACTAAAGGACCCCTCCTGTTCTAAAGGGGGAGTAATTGAAGAAAAAATGAGCTTCTGCCTAAATAACTTGTATCCAAATTACTCACTTACCCACACCTGGGAATTTACACCAATCATACCAAGAAAAAAGTAACTATTACAGTGTCTGGTATCTGCTGAGCTGTAAATCTCTTCAATAGGTGCTTCTCATGGGTTGGCAGGTGCTGAGGTTAAATGGCCTCTAGCAAACACATGCAAACACACACACACACACACACACACACACACACACACACACACACACTCTCTCTCTCTCTCTCTCTCTCTCTCTCTTTCTCTCTCTCTCTCTCTCTCTCCCCATGTCTTCCTTTTATGCCACAAGTTCTTTCAATTACATTTGATCTCTTTCTGCACCTCCACTGGATCCTTTCTCTCACCCTTGGGGCACACAAACCTCTGAGGAGATCCTCAGAGCTATTAGATCAGGCACTTCATCAGGCCATGGCTGGTCTGCTACTCCAGCCCCAAGATAACCAAGGGGCTTCTAACAGTATTCCACTCTCCCCTGACTACACCTTGGAACACTGGGACATGATGAACCAATTCCCTTCTGCTTGGGAGGTGGGAGTGAGGGAACACAGGGCAGGATTTGGGTCTCTCTCATTAACTCTTACATCATCATACATTCTTTGATTTTGGCATAATCTCCATGCCTTATTACCTCAGGACTTTGGATTCTGATATCCAAAGCCAAGCACTTGAACTTTAAAGCACCTTATCTGTCTCAAGCACTTGGCTTCCAAAAATTTCATCTCTGCTCTACGTTTCAAAATCCATTCATCAATCCAATTGATGTTCCCTTTCAAAGCTACACATGTCCTCCCTCTGTGGGTGGTGTACAAAGAAAATTATATTACGGAAAAAAGGTAATGGGTTCCAAGCTGCCCTACAGAGGAATAGGAAAGCAGGGTCAAGGACTCTGACAAACGTATCTCAAAATATCATTTGTTGGATATGTGTTCTGGAATGCTGGTGTTTCTCCTATTTTGAGGTTACTCTAATAACTGTAATAGCTACATTTATGTAGCATTTACTATGCGCCAGCACCTTAGATGACTTTACCCTCTAATCCTCACAAAACATATGAGTTGGAACTTTTATCTCCTTTCACAGATAAGGAAAGGGAGTCTTGGATATGCTTATTAATTTGGCTAAGTTCACACAGGTAGTAGATGGTGGAGCCAGGCACTATGTGAGTCCCTGAGCGTACAAAGATTAATGATACAAAGACGAATAATACAAAGATGAATGCACCAATAAGGTGTAGACATCAGACACTTAAATGGACCCTGACAGCCCATGTGGCTAGGACTGTTACTGAGGTTTACACACATAGGCAGGGCATTTGACTAGGATTATGGCTGACTTCCTAAAGAGATTAAGACCTGAGGTGATTCAAGAAGGCTAAGCAGGAAGTTTAGGCAAGTGAAAGAAATGAGAGAGGAAGAAAATAAAGGGTATTTCAGGCCCAAGAAATAGAATCAACAAAAGCATAGAGGCAAGCTTAAATAGAATGATTTGCTCCCTATTTACACCTATTTCTCCAGTTACCTTCTGCTGTGTAACAAGTCACCTGAAAACTTGGTGTCTTATAACAGCAGTTATTTTGCTTACGAACCTACAATTTGGACAGGGCTTTGTGGGAACCCCTTATCTCTGCGCTGCCTGGCTTCATCTGGGAGAGCTTAAAGGCTAGAGCTAGAATCAATGAAGCCTGTCTCATATGTGAGTTGATAATGGCAACAGGCTGAGACCTTAGCTGAGTCTGTGGCCTGATAAACCTAGCCCTGGCCTGTCCCTGTGGCTTAAGCTTCTTCACAACATGGTGGCTGGGTTACAAGGGTGAGCATCCTGAGAGAGAGTAAACCAGGTAGAAGCCATATCATGTTTTTTGACTTAGCCTTGTAGTCATGCAGTGTCACTTCTACCACCTTCTCTTTGTCAAGACAGCCACAAAACGCCATCCAGTTTCAACAGAGGAGCAAAGACCTCAACCCTTGAGGGTGTATGGCAAGGTTTTGGAGGAGCATGTGGAACTGGAAATATGGTTGTGATCATTTTTTCAATATACAATCTGACATAGCTATAAACATGAAAGAACAATATACAATGCATATAGCCCTCTCCCATAGCAATTTTGTCATTCCTGATTTAATCACACTATTAGCTGGATGAGATCACCGATTGACTCATATCTTTCTTGGAGGAGGTTAACAGCATTAAGCCAAGAAAAGAATTTAAGTCATTCACTATCCACACAATAAGTTGGGCACAGGGAGATCCTGTCATCTCTGCACAAAATCCAAAGAACACATTCATGAACTGTCTGCAACAAGGACTCACCTAAAATTTGTGTCCAAAGGCTTGAATGTGACTCAATTAAAAGACCATTTGAACCTGTTTGTCCCAGACTGCCACGGGTGCCTCTCTTTCTCTAGGCAGTAATCTGTACGTCTTGACCAAGAATCCCTAATGATTCTGTAGTCATTTCAGGAAGGGTTTTATTGTTTGTGGAAATGTCTTCAGAACGGTTTGAACGCTTTTAGCTTCATCTCACTTACAGAGTACAACGATCACAGCCCCATGCCATTTAATCCTAAAGTTGTAAGAAGCTGAGGTTTCTATGCCCTACAGGACTCAGAGTACAAGTGGCTTGGTATTTCATGCCCTGTTAATAAAATGTAAAGTGGCTTTTCTCAGGCAACTTGGAATGAAGCTAAAAAGATAAGAGCCCTCTTATCTAGAAGAATTTCACTCTGAATTTTCAGTTTCTTAACCATGTCCCCTCCCACTCCCAGGGAATCATAAGAGACCCAGAGTAGAGCACCAATGTTTTCACCACCGTCTGCCACAGTGATGAGATTAGAAATAATGGTGAGCAAATGCAGACAGGAACCCTGTTATCAAGGAATTTACATTCTAATGGGAGGGACAGAGGTTTACCAAAGTCACACAACTATGGGACGTAACTGAGAAGATAAATGCTATGAAGGAAAAGCACCTAATGCTATGAAGAAAGCCTAGGTGGGGAAGGCTTCCCTGAGGGAAGTGACAGTTGGGCTGAAGCTGCAGAATGAGTATGAGTTAACCTGGAGTCCGCGGTGAGAAGGGGAAAAAAGGGACGGAAGGGCGTTCCAGACAGAACAAAATGAACAGGGGCCTCGCAGGCCGGAGCCTGGTGAACCCCAGGACAGAAGACACAGCACCCAGGACGCCTGGAACCGTGGGAGCCTGGACGGCCTCTGTCCTGAGGACAGTGAGAAGCCACTCACAAGCTTTAAGCAGCTAGGTTTGTAAATTCACTGCGTTCGGCATCACGTAATTCTCAACTAGAGAAAGCCAAGCGGGCGCGGCACGGAAGTTGGCGTTGAGCCTACACGTCTTCTGCCACAGCCCGGCACTTGGACACCACCGCTGCCGTTCGCTTTGTTTAACAGCACATGGCCTTCTTACCGTGAACTCCTCTGCCAAGGGTCTTCAGTGGTCCACACCGCTGAGTAGGAACCCAGCCACCTCAGGACTGCGACGGCCGCGTCCGTCCGTTCGCTGTGGCGGGAAAGCGGACGCCGGAGGCGGACCCGGATGTTGAGGACTCGCCCTCTGTGAGAAGAGCCCGGGCTCCCAGGGTGACCGCGGCGAGCGTTTGTGACCCCCTGGAACGTGCTGCTCGTCTTCCCCTGTGGCTTCTCCATCATCTTGGTCCTTGGCGACACGTTTCGTGGCTTCTCTGCCTGAGGACAGGATGCCGGAGTGGGCTCCTGCGAAACTGAGAGGCTTGTGAAAGTCCGAGAGGCCAACGGCTCCGCGTCTGCTTCGACCC
Source organism: Physeter macrocephalus (assembly GCF_002837175.3). NCBI lineage: Eukaryota > Metazoa > Chordata > Mammalia > Artiodactyla > Physeteridae > Physeter > Physeter macrocephalus. The sequence continues at coordinate 75,414,596 of NC_041218.1, forward strand.
CAGCGCAAGGTCCGCCTGCCTGCCGGACGGAGGTGAGGACAGACCGGTTGCCGCGTGGGGCTCAAGAAGCATCGCCTTCTCCACTCGCTGGCCGCCCTCCGCACTCTCCTCAGAGCACCTAAGGAGCTGAAAGTGTGAAAGTTGTTAGGGTTTGTTTTGTTTTCTTCCTTTTTCCCCTCATGTTCTCAGATCTTTATTAGGTGACGTTTGGGCAAAAAAAGAAAATCCCTGAAACTGTCGCCCACTTGGTTCAGGACAAGTGGAATAGAGGCGCCTTTGCTTGCAGACGTTTCTCTCACTGAGGTGAAAGCCTAGTTTTGATTTTTTCTTTTTTTTTTCCTAAAGGGGAGCTGACCGGTTGAATACATCAGAGCACAAATTCACATTATGTTAAAAATGGTCAAGCAGAGGAAGGCAAGTCTCTGGGGACGAGCCAAGCAGAAGCACCCGCTCTATAGGAAGGCAGACAGGTGCCAGTTTTATGTTGGGCTTGGGGAAGGGTGGGGAGGGGTTATCTCTGCTCTTTCTAGATGGAGATTTGGCGGGAAGGGAACATGAAAAATGGCGAAAGGACCGGGATAAAGTAATTACACGGGGAAGCAAACTCAAATCACGCAGCTCGAGAAGTCGTGATCCTTCGTTGGTACCTGACCCCAGTACCCAAACAGTTCATCTTCCTACAGTGAAATGTTCGTCACATCATTCTGCTCAGAAACTTTTAGAGGCACATTCAGGAAGGAGAATAAATTCCACCTCCTTGTTATTTGTTATTTCTGTTTCTATACAATCTGTCTCCTCCACAACCGACTCCCACTCTTCCCCAAAGGAATCTTCCCCTTCACCAGAAGCCAGTATCTGTTTCCACCTCCTTGCTTGTGCTCATGTCACTCCTCCTCGTAGGAATCAGCTTGCTCTCTTCCGACCTTGGCCAGCTCTTACTCATCATTAGAACATCATCTTAATCACACCCCTGTGGAAACTTCCACAGCGACTCCAGTTTACATTTATTTCTCTCTCTCAGACCTTACAGCTCCTGTTACCTCTACCCTTCCTATGTGCAATCAGTCACGAATGAATGCACACTCCTTTGCTACTCTGTAACTATTCACATAGGTGTGTCTTGTCTCTTCCAAGAAAAACACAAGATCCTTGTCAGGAGCCACATGTGTTTAATCTCTTGATGAACATTAGAGTTCACCTGAGTGGGCAATTCCATTTCGTAAGCAACAGTGACATCTAGTGGTTGAAAGTTTGCATGGATTCTTCTGACTTTTTAATAGTTGCATTTATAAGGAGAACGATATAGATTTAAGTAATGAACCCAAATGATTCCTATCAATTACGCTTGCTCATGAAGGGACTTCAAATGCAAATTTATGATCTCTGCCTTCCCAGTGCTTTCCCCACTCTCCTGTGGTCCAGTGGCCCACAAACTGCTGGTAAGGGGTCCCTGCGTGTGCTCCTTGCAAACCACAACTTCCCTTTCCCGTAGGAAGATCATTTGAAGATTTCATGGTGATTATGCGATTTTTAATTCTGTGCTTCCTGTTGAGATAGAGGTTTATGTGCATAAATATTTATTTTGGAAATAAAATATGTAATTGAGGAAGAAACTTGAGATGATAAATATGATAGCCAGAGTAGAAACTCATTTCAAAGCCAAATGGGAGAGGCACTGTGGTGTAGAGGAAAGCTTGTGGACTTTGGCTTCTGAGGGACTTGGGATCAAATGCCAGGTCTTTCCGTTAAAGTCATGTGGTAGTTATGACAACTAACGTCTCTGGGACTCATCCCAAACAATGAAGACGACATATACCTTGCCAAGCTGCTTTGGAGAGTATTAAATAGAATCATGTACCAAAAAATTCTGGTCCAGAGTAGGTAGTCAATAAATGATAGCTACTATTATTATTATTTACATTTTGCTAAGAATTATTATCATCATGTTTCCACTTTGATATCTTTTAAAAACAAAATCCTGGTTTTTAAATTTAGGAACATCGTTAACTAATTTTGATTCTGATTAAAATTACCTCATCTCTCTTGGTTTCAGAGGCTTCAGCTATAGAAAAATGAGTTTGGGAAAACGACTTCAAATCTCTGAAAATGAAATAGAAATTCTAATCTACCATAGACATCAAAATTTGAATAGTAGTGAAGGGTTTAGAAGAACTGAAGCAGACTGAAATTGTCTTTATATAGAGAACTTGAAAAACAACCTCTTTAGCTCAAGTTATAAATTGTGAGACAACCTGCATTTCTGGAAGGAGAAAAAAGCACTAGGAATAAATATGTAAACAAGTTTATCACAAGAAAATATTAAGTACTTATATGGAATCTTAAAAAAAATGGTTCTGATGAACCTAGGTGCAGGACAGGAATAAAGACTCAGACGTAGAGAATGGACTTGAGGACACAGGGAGGGGGAAGGGTAAGCTGGGACGAAGTGAGAGAGTGGCATGGACATATATACACTACCAAACGTAAAATAGCTAGCTAGTGGGAAGCAGCCACATAGCACAGGGAGATCAGCTCAGTGCTTTGTGACCACCTAGAGGGGTGGGATAGGGAGGGTGGGAGGGAGACACAAGAGGGAGGGGATATGGCGACATATGTATACATATAGCTGTTTCACTTTGTTGTACATCAGGAAACTAACACACCATTGTAAAGCAATTATACTCCAATAAAGATTAAAAAAAAATAATAAAATATTAGAAACATTGGGAAAAAAAATATTAAGTACTGACTTGTGTGGCCCCCCTGTGGGCAAAAAGTGAATAACACCCTTTTTAAAGGTATGTATTTTTTTTTTAGAAAATATCTTTTGAGCTTTACCTGAACCCTAAGGTAAAGCAAGAACTTGTTTCAAAAGTTTACCCTTTTTGCCTATTATTTGCAACTTGGAAAACTTCTTTCCATATAAGGGATGTTATATATGGTGATTTATTTCCCTGTCAATCCCAGATTAATGCCACAGTTAAGCCTCAACTATACAGCCCCACAAATTGTATTAGCCCAAGTAGCAACAATGGACAGTGATGTTTCTTCAGGAGTGTCAGAGAACAATAGAATTTCTGGGTTGGAAGAAATTTGAGATCTCTATTCTAAATCCCCGCTGAGCATACCAAAAACACACCTTCCCCGCAGTTGCCGCCCTAGCAAAGGGAGAAAATAATACCCTCTCCACCTAGATCAGACATAACTCTCTTCTCCTGCTGAGAATTATAACAGAAACAGCAAGTCATGGACAGAAGACCTGGGCTCAAATTCTCACTCTTTTTTCTGCGATAGGAGAAGGGAGTAAAGAGTGGGGATTATCATCCCAAAATCCCATAAGGTTAAGCAAAGGTCTCTTTTGTGCTCAAATTAATGACCACTGCAGGTTGACTGCAACTGCATTCCAAGTCTTTTTCATTCTGTGAACTTGACTGAAATAGCAGCCACTGACAGGGACATGGTAGTCTGGTGGTAGAAGGAAAAAATAAATTGACCAATGAAATGCCTCAATATTTCTGCTTGGAAGTGGCATGGCCTCTTGCACTCACACTCCTCAATCAAAGCAAGTTATAGGGCCAAGCCTGGTGTCAATAGAACAGTAAGTATACTCCTCTCATGGGGTAGAGCTCCAGAGAAGGTCAAAGTAGGGAAGGTCAGCAAATATTTTGAACAAATACTGAAATATATTGTCTTTTGTGACTGTAAACAGATCACCTATGGTCTCTTAGTCCTAAGACTCAACCCCAAAATTGCAGGTAACAATCCTCTCCAGCCTAAGCTCAGGATTGTGGTAAAGATCAAGTAAGACTATGGATATATTTTTGTGTGTTTCTGTTATTTTATACTTTTCCAGAGATTCTGTACAGTAAATCTCATGTGGAACCCTACTGTCTCTATTTTTTAAGTGTTCCCATGCATCTCAGAACCCAGAGAGCTTTTAGAAAATGCATACTTCTGGGCCTTATGCCAAAGATTCTGATTCACCAGGACTGGGATGGAGTTCCAGATATTGTATTTTTAAAAGCTCCCCTGAGATTCTGACATAAAACCAGGCAGGAGGGCTTCCCTGGTGGCGCAGTGGTTGCGCGTCCGCCTGCCGATGCAGGGGAGCCGGGTTCGCGCCCCGGTCTGGGAGGGTCCCACATGCCGCGGAGCGGCTGGGCCCGTGGGCCGTGGCCGCTGAGCCTGCGCGTCCGGAGCCTGTGCTCCGCAGCGGGAGAGGCCGCAGCAGAGGGAGGCCCGCATACCACAAAAAAAAAAAAAAAAAAAAAACAGGCAGGAAAACCTGAGCTATAGATCCTTTTCAACAGCAAAATTCTGCAACCTGTAGTCAATAACTTCCCCTTTTTTTCAGGGAGCAGGGAATTTTTATTGATTGTTTATATAACTTTCTGTTAGAAACTTCTTTTTTGTATCTCAATCTAATACAGATTGAGTTGACTAATGTTAACCCGGGAAGAACAGGTATTAATTTGTTCATAAGAAAGTCGTAATGAAAGTTTGCTCAGCTGGGGAAAGAGATGGATGACAGAAAAGTAAAGAGGAAAAGTAAAGGGGAGAGATACTTAAAGTGACTATATAGCACTGAATGCAAAAATAACAGTAATGACAGCACCCATTTATTCTGTGATCACAGGCTCTGGCTTAACATGAAGCTTCAAGATAGCTTTATGAAATAGGAAATATTATACCTATATTAATCTGGGTGCCAGAAATTTGAGTCACACAGAAGTGGTAAAGCACGATTCACATTCAAGTCTGTCTAACTTCAAAGCATAGGATCTCAGCCACAGCAGTACCCAGATGTCAGTGTCACATACACCTTCCAGGAAATTCCATCAAAGAGGCCACAAAAGGAGGGGGAGCAAAGAGTAACAAAATCATCAAGGAAGCAGTATTTGCCAGGTGGCAACATCTCAGTGATCTCTCCTCATTGCTGTGTCCCAGAGGCTTCCGCTCCACTTCCAGACTTCCCTTTCTGCCACTGTCACTGTGAAGGCAACACTCAGATTGATGACCACAAGTGTTGCCACACTTTGTCATTTACTGTGTGCTTTCACAACTATCTCATTTACTATCCTCAAAAACAGTATTCAACAAAATGCAGAAGCCAAGAATGAGGTGATTTATCTACATCAGTATTTCCAAACGTAAGTATTATTGGTCTGGATAATTTCAGTTGCAGGGCTGTGTCCTATGCATTGCCTGATGTTTAGCAGCAACCATGGATTCTACCCACTAGATGAACTACCACCCCCAATTATAACAAAATGTTTTCAGATATTGCCAGATGTTCTCTGGAGGAGGACGGGGGGCAGCACAAAATTACCCCTGGTTCAGAACCACTGGCCTAAAGTGATGTAACAAACAGGTAGAAATTACTGTCAAACCCACATCTTCTGGCTACAAACTAATGTATATTCCATTGCATCCCTAAAGCCTCCCTAGAAACATAAAATTTTGGAGCCCAGAGTTTTTAGTAACATCCAGGAAACTCCTTTGTTTAGCTGATGAGCAAGCTAAAGCATAGAGATATGAGGTGACTCTCACAATTTTATGGTTCAAAGTCATTTAAAACTAATTTTAAGCATTCCTAGGGTAGTTGTGAAAAGTCGTGTTACTGATGCCCATCATTTGATAAGGGCACATCTTGTCCTACGGCTACATCTGTTAGCCATCACATCCCTCACAAAAGAGCACATCTGTCATGCCAGTCTTTGGATCATGACTCTCCTTCACCTTCCACCCCAAACTCCCCACAGGATCCAGCAGTGCTGATTAAGTTACCAAATTAGAATAGTGACTTAATGGCATTGATCCTTATGGATGAGCTTCCTTAAACTAAGATTTTTTTTTAATCAGCCAATAAACAACATCTGATAGCAAACAAAAAACTAGCTAGGGTATCTTTCTTTACAAAATCCAGGGACCCCTATGAGACTTATAGACACAGGGTATTTTAACAGTGGAGAAATCGAGGTCATTCCCAGAGAGAGAAAGTTTCATTGGAACAGCAGACTTGTCCAAGATATGTTATCCTGTTCCCCACTCAGAACATGCCTCCAGTTGGAGGTTATTTCCTCATAATCATTTTTGGCCCTTTGCTGAGATCAAGAAGAATATTCATTCTTATCATTTTAACATCTAATATAGTCTTTACTAGCCTTGGAGCAACTTGAAGACAAAGGCTCTCCTTCGTTTATTATATACTACACCCTCAATAAGCAACACAAACTAGGTGGCCAATAAATATTTATTAGGCAGCTTAAAAGGAAAAATTAGGGCTTCCTGATTGACTTTCATGATCTCAGTATCCACCAGGAAGCATTTTTCTTCTCCAGGTGAGATGGACCCAGAGGTAGAAGAAGCTTATGAAAAGTTTTGTTTGGAATCAGAGCATAGGTGAAAACAGTAAAATTAAATTTCAGCACATCAATTTTATAAAGCAGTTTAGGTTATGGTGATTTAGCAGAACACAGGAAAGCAAGAAAATGTGTCACACATACCAAATTAAGGATGTTATGTTACTAATGTATGCAACTTTAATTTTAACACTCTCTGCCAAAATAAACTTTATTCCCTATAACTTAAAAAAAAAAAAAAACACCTTTCAGAATTCTTCCTCTTTCTTCCCACCCAGGAAAACCTACAGGTAAGATCATCCTAATCCAGTGAGCACCTTGGGGTTTCTAACACGAGTGCTTTGGCCCACCAGACTTTCATATCTACTCGTAGGGTGAGACTTGGGGAAAATAAACTAGTCCCTAATCCCAGCAAACCCAAAGACTTTATTTTTTGCTTAAACTATTTGGCCCTGGATTTCTGTCACTTGTAACCTAGAGTCCTAACTAATATGCTCTAGTCAGGAATATTCAACTTTTAACACGTAAAATTTGCAAAGTAAACCAGGTAGGTAACCTTGTTCAGACTACCAGTGCTAAAACAATTCATGCCATATCATTGTTGCCTTTGATGTTGAGGCCTTTCGGTCAACTACAGAAGTTCCTATGGTACTAGAAGCCAGACTTCCAAGAAACATAAAATCTGTTGTAGGTGTTCCAGGAAGGTAAAAGGAAAACCACCTTTCTGACCAGATGAGGACGTTTGGAAAATGGAGGAATGCCGTGCTCAAAGAGCCTTTCTTTCTTCTAAGGTTCTCTGACTCTCCCCTCCTGTCCCTTTTGTCTACATTCTGATATACTCCACGCCTGAGCCCTTTACCCAGTTCCACTTTACTCAGAGATTCTTTAGATAGCATTAGCTCTGTGTGAGAAAGTATCCCTTTCATCAAGAAACTAACCGAATCTTAGCTCCTCCCCTCACCTTCATGCCTGTAGTGGCAGCTGTTGAGATGTAGCCATTCCTTAGATTTACAAGTTTCTCAAGCAGGTCTTCTCCATCCTTAACTCATGATATTCAATCCTTTGCTGCTCCAATTATTACTTCTTTGGTCATACACAGAATTTCAGAACAGATGGACCTGGATGCCAAATGTTGCTGTATAGTTTAACTTTTTTCTTGCTCTTAATTTAAAATGTCACTATAATACTCAGTCTATGAAGAATTTAAAGCTATTGTTTTTAAAAAAGTGCCCTATAACTCCTGGAGAAGTAGTAGTACATTAACACATTACCTCAAAATAGAGTTAGTATATAGAAAACCACCCATCCACATATGCTACAAGTACATCTAATATATGAATACAAGAATTTGTCTTGTTTTATAGCAATAGCACAAGAACTTCTGTGTTAGTCATGTTTTTTTATTTTCTTTATTTTCTGATGCTTTGACATCTTGGGGCCTTATTGACCCTAGAGGGACTACCCCTCCTATGGTTAGCTAATTCCTAGAGATAGCAGATAATTCATCCTGGAGTACTCCTTTTCTATGCAAACCGTATAAACTCCAGAGCCCATACCTTTAGCCATCTCCTTTATTAGGCTATCACTTGCTGAGCAAGCCACTATCCTGCCCTAATTACCACAAGGAAGGTAAGGTGCCAAGACAACTAGAGACAGCCCTTACACCCCAGAGTCCACCGAAATTATTCACACTAGCCAATTCTAAGCCTGCTTATCCTGCTTTGCCTTGCCTTTTTCAAAGAAACTACAGTAAAGGCTCTTGCACACAGTTTCCTCTGCTTCCTCTGCCTGCTTTCCAACCCTGGTGCTTTCTTGGGTGGCACTGATGGAGAAGTATGCTTCATGTTTCTAGGGATCTGTGAGTATGAACTTCTTCCTTCATGAAAGTCATTTCTGTGTCTATATGTCTTACCATATCTGATTAAAATAAATCCTGGGTACATTTAAAAATACATACGAATCCTATTAACTATTCAGCAAAATAGCTTCTAGTAGTAAATGTATTATTAATCTAATATTTTCTACAATATTCAGAGGTTTCCTTGTGAAACATTTTCTTTTTAAGTAAGACTTCAATGGAGGAAAATTCAACCCCACTGAGACTATTTTGGAATGAATCACTTCCATATTCTTTAGGAAAAACTCAGTAATAATCAAAGTTTATTGAGTTGGATTAGTGGTCTAATAATCTCTATAATCTCTTTTTGATATGAATAAAATACTGTGAGTCAGCTAAGGAAAAATAATTTTCCCTTTTGTAGATTAGAAGTGATTTCAGAAATTTTTACAAAACTCAAGGGGAAAGGCATTGCTTCTAACAACTTCCCTAATTGTTCATTCAGAACTGGTGGTTTATCTTGTAATTTATTTAGGAAGGAGCTATTAAGAAGCAAGTGACCCTCACATGTGACTAGCTAGTGTTTCCTCCCCTGGAGGAAATTAATCTTGCGGCAAATTATGCATTTTCTTTTAGTTGATGTTTAAATGAGAATGGAGTTGATGGCCTGGATGTGGACAAAATATATTTATAAATGCCTGGCTGAGAGATTTTACACACAAGAGCTACATTAACGTAACATTTCATAATTCATATTATGAAATAAAAACATCATTGTCCCAGAGAAGTTATTTTTCCTCCATTTAGAAGAGGAACTTGAAAAAAATTCTGTATATAAAAACAACCAGGGGTAGAGCCAGGTGCCCATTACTTTATGCAATGGACCTCAAACTCTAATTTGAATAAAATCACTTGTAGAGCTTGTTAAAAATGTGTATTCATGGGCCATACTCTCCAGAGATTCTAATTCAAAAGTCTGAAGAGAGGGTCAACAATCTGCATTTTTATCAAGAAGTCTGTATCCTGACACAGGTATTCCAAGAATCACAATATAATAATCACAGGGAAACCACTAGCCTGCTTTGCCTGCTTTGGAAGACTCGTTGTTGAGCCATGTATGCAGTCAGCTGCCAGCTTTTGGGTCCTAAAGTATCTCCTAGTAGCAGCTTCTCTCTAAAGATCGGGTTGATAATATTAAGTTCATGTATATAGTATATATACATTTATAGATAGGTAGATCTAGATACCTAGATATAGATATGTTACTGATACCACCTCATCTGATCCAGACATAAATGGGTAAAATTTCCAGCTCAGTCACTTACTGACTATCCAAGTCAGACCAAGTTAAACACTTTGAATCTGCTTCCTCGTTTTTTAAACGGAATTATAATGCCACTTCACAAAATTGTGATGAGGATTAAAGGAGCATTTGTATATAATGCATTTAACCCAGTACCCAGCAAAGAGCAAGGATAGGAGTGGAGACAGTACAACCGATTGATGTTTTATACATTTGTAAAGAAATTGTTGTATGGTTTCCAGAGCTCTTTCAAACACATCATTTAACTATATCCTCACAATGTGCATGTGATTTAGAGGGTACAGATTTTTGTTCCAGTTTTAAAATGAGGTTTAATCTTAGTCTGCTGCCATGATCATTTGATCATAGGCTCAGTGGGAAAAAATGAGCCTCAAAGTGGTTGAGAGAGTAGGAGTTTCTTTTGCCTTTTGAAGCCAAGGAGTTAGTATGCCCCCGAATGCTTCTTAAAACTTCAGAGCTCAAGGTGAATTTCAAATCTGTAGAATGGCAGCGTAGTAGTGGTTAAGAGCATAGGTTTTGGAGTAGACAAATTTGGCTCTGTCACTTTAACAGTTGTGTTAACTTGACAATGTTATTTAAGTCTTCTAAGCCTCAATAGCTTCTAATAAAAATGAGACTAATAAAGCAATGATTAAATAAGATAATTTTCATAATAGCAATAATAATATCTAATATTTATTGATGCCTCCGTAAAATATTTTGTACAGTGTATAGCAGAGTAATGCTCAGAATAGAGCTAGTATATAAGAAACCACCCACCCACACATGCTACAGGTACTGCTAATGTATAGGAACTGTTATTACTGTTGCTAACAAAGAGTAAAGCAATAAATTTTTTATTAATGTGAAGAGATAGCTAATGGACAAATTATTAGTCAGTATTATAACCACTTACTTTATTAGGAAACAGAGTAAACATGAGGAAACTATGTAGCTAGTTTCCTACATGGAGTCACAAAATGACTCCATGGCAGGGTCAGATTTCTGCCCTGTCCAAGACCTGGTCTCTTCTCCAGGGATCACTGTGATCCTTTCATTTCACTCAAAAGAAAGACTTTCACTTGGAGAATTCCCTCGTAGAGTTCCATGGCTTTATACCAAATGCTTTGGGATCTGGAAAATTACCTTATACTCTGATGTTTAATATTCTGAGTTTCTGTTAAACATGGAGTTTTTGCTGAGTTAAAGGCCCACACAGTTCTTACAGGTTCCAGTTTAGAACCAACCCTAAATCTTTTGTGGCTTTGAGTTAGTCTTGGCAAAACACTTCCAGAGTGGGAGGATTTTTTAATGGGTTCCTTTAAAGAGCCACTTTAAAGCATTCATTTAGGCTCAAACCAAAGTAAACTGACCAATCTATTCCCATGGATTTTAGAGGAACAAGGGTTAGAATTCAGAGGAAATGTGGTAAGCAAAGCCTACTGAGAATTTGGTTGATACTGCAGGCCATTAAGTGACCATGGTGTCCCTAAAAGGAACTTTCTCACAAAGGAATTTTCTCACAAAAGTTCCTACTGTGTTATGCTCCCATAATATTAGAAGTGTTTTGAATATATATCTGTATATCTACACATACAATATTTATACTTTGTACCAATGCCAAAGGTTGTCATAAAGTTGATATTTTGCTGAATATCAAATATAAAACTTCCAGTATAAAAGAATAACTCTAAAAAATTTTTATTGACTATAGCAGTGAAAATTTAAAAGTCTAACACGACAGTGAAGAACCATAATTTTCCAAACACTGTCAACTGCTAACAGCTCCTACAGTTATTACAGAGCACATCTGCCTTACTGAGTAGATATTTTTCTAAGTAAAAGACAAAGATATTTTCCCACAATACTTTTTTTTCCTCTTCTCCATAGTTTTTATATTCTTTGTTAGATCTGAAAATTGTACATGATTTTGGAGCTTTTTCACCCTCAGGAATATTTGAGATGGGAAAGTGATAGTCTGCTCTTAATTCTTTCTCATAAGTTATAAAGAATTTTAAATGGGGCTTTTTTTCTTGAAAGAACTCACGGCTCAAATATATTTTAAAAGTTAAAAAATATGTCTTATATTGGTGACATTGCTTAGTATTAGGATGAATGTTAGTATCCAATGATTCTATAAAGATTAAAAGAATACCATTTTATTTCTATTGTACTCTATCTTTAAAATAATGTAATAATTGTTTTTAATAGTTTTCCTAAATCTATCTAGCTAAAGTACCTTCTCTTCCTTTAACATTCAGTCAAATTTCTTACTTTGTTAACTCTTATCTTTTTTTAATTGAGATATAATTGACATACAACGTTGTGTAAGTTTAAGGTGTACAACATGTTGATTTGATACCTTTATATACTGCAATATGATTACCACTGTAGCATTAGCTAACACCTCTAGCACATCACATAATTATAATTTCATTTTGTGTGAGAACATTTAAGATCTAATCTCTTAGCAACTATAAAGCATATAATACATGATTGTTTTTGTTGTTGTTGTTGTTTGCGGTACGCGGGCCTCTCACTGCTGTGGCCTCTCCCGTTGGGCAGCACAGGCTCCGGACGCGCAGGCTCAGCGGCCATGGCTCACGGGCCCAGCCGCTCCGCGGCATGTGGGATCTTCCCGGCCTGGGGCACGAACCCGTGTCCCCTGCATCGGCAGGCGGACTCTCGACCACTGCGCCACCAGGGAAGCCCCATGATTGTTGACTATTGTCGCACTACTGTGCATTAGGTCTTCAGAATTTATTTATCTTCTAACCACAAATTTGTACCCCTTGGCTATCATCTCCATCTCCCCATTTCTCCCACTTCCCAGCCCCTGGAAATAGCCATACTACTCTGTGTCTATGAATTAGCTTTTTTAGATTTCACATACAGCATACTTCAGAGATATTGCAAGTTTGGTTCCAGACCACTGAAATAAAGCAAGTCACACAAATTTTTGGTTTCCCAAAAATTATGAAAGTTATGTTTACATGGTACTACTGTCTATTAAACATGCTATGGTATTATGTCTTTAAAAACATGTATATACCTTAATTAAATAACACTTTATTACTAAAAATGCTAACCATCATCTGGGCCTTCAGCAAGTTGTAATCTTTTTGCAATACTATGATCAGATATAACTGATCATAGGTCACCATAACAAAATACAATAATAATGAAAAAGTTTGAAATATCAAAAGAATTACCAAATGTGAAACAGAGACATGAAGTAAGCAAATGCTCTTGGGAAAAAATGGCACTGATAGACTTACTCAACACAGGATTGCAACAAAACTTCAATTTGTAAAGAACTCAATATCTGTGAAGTGCAATAAAGCTAAATGCAGTAAAACGAGGCATGCCTATATAAGTAAGATCACGTAGTATTTGTCTTTGTCTGACTTATCTCACTTGGCATAATGGGTCCATCCATGTTGTTAAAAATAGGAAGATTTCCTCCTTTTCCATGGAGGAAAATATTCCATTGTATACATATACCACATCTTCTTTATCCATTCATCCATTGATGGACGCTTAGGTTGTTTCCATATTTTGGCTATTGTGAGTAATGCTGCAATAAACATGAGATGCAGCTATCTCTTCAATATGCTGTTTTTATTTCCTTTGTATATCTACCCAAATGTGGGATTGCTGAATCATTATGGAAGTTCTACATTTAATATTTTGAGCAACCTCCATACTGGCTTTAGTATCAGGGTAATGCTGGTTTTGTAAAATGAGTTTGGGTGGGTTCCCTACTCTTCAAATTTTGGAAGACTATGAGAAGGATTGGCATTAATTCTTCTCTAAGTGCTTGGTAAAGTTTACAGGGAAACCATGTGTTCCTGGCCTTTTCTTTCTTGGGAGGTTTTTGATTACTGATTGAATATTCTTACTTATTATTGGTCTGTTCAGATCTTCAACTTCTTCATGATTCTTGATTGGTTGTCATGAATCTTGATAGATTGTATCTTTTTCTAGGGATTTATCCATTTGTTCTAGGTTATCTAGTTTGTTGGTATGTAATTTTTCATAGTAGACTCTTAAGATCTTTTGTATTTTGTGTTATTGATTGTAATAACTCCTTTCATTTCTGATTTTATTTATCTGAGTCTTTCCTCTCTTTTTCTCAGTCTACCTAATGGTTTGTCAGTTTTGTTTATCTTTATTGTTTATTTATTTATTTTTTTGGCCACGCTGCGCGGCATGCAGTATCTTAGTTTCCCTGACCAGGGATCGAACTCACGCCCCCTGCAGTGGAACTGCAGAGTCTTAACCAATGGGCCACCAGGGAAGTCCCAATTTTGTTATCTTTTTAAAAAATCAGCCCTTAATTTCTTTTTTTCTGTTGTTTTTCTAGTCTCAATGTCATTTATTTACATTCTGATCTTTCTTATTTCCTTCCTTCTATTAGCTTTAGGCTTAGTTTGTTCTTTTTCTAGTTCCTTGAAGTATACAGTTAGGTTGTTTATTTGAGATTTTTCTTTTTCTTAATGTAGGCATTTATCATTATAATCTTCTCTCTTAGAACTACTTTTGCTGCATCCTATAAATTTCGGTATGTTGTGTCTCCATTTTCATTTGTTTCAAGACTTTTTAAATTTCCCTTTTGATTTCTTCTTTGACTAAATGTTTGTTCAGGGGTATGTTGTCTTAATTTCCACATATTTGTGAATTTTCCTTTTTTTTTTCCGTTATTGACTTCTAGTTTCATACTATTATGGTCCAAAAAGATACTTGGTATTTCAATCTTCTTAAATTTGCTAAGACTTGTTTTGTGAGCTAACATATGATATATCCTGGAGAATGTTCTGTGCATGCTTGAGAAGAATGTGTATTCTGCTGCTGTCGGATGGAATGTTCTGTGTATGTCTGATAGGTTCATTTGGTCTAAAGTAAAATTCTAGTCCAATGTCTCCTTATTAATTTTCTGTCTGGATTACCTATCCACTGTTGAAAGTGAGATACTGAAGTTCCCTACTATTATTATATTGTTCTCTTTCTCCCTTTAGATTTGTTAGTATTTGCTTAATATGTTTAGGTGCTCCAATGTTAGGTGTATACATATTAACAATTGTTATATCCTCTTGATGAATTGACCTCTTTATCATTATATAATGATTATCTTCTTTGTCTTGTTACAATTTTTACTTGAAGTCCATTTTGTCTGATATAAATGTGGCTACCCCTGTGCTCTTTTGATTTCCACTTGCATGGAATATCTTTTTCCATCCCTTCACTTTGCACCTCTGTGTGTCCTTAAAGGTGAAGTTAATCTCTTGTAGGCATATATTTGGGTCTTGGGTTTTTTTTTATTCTGTCAGCCACTTTATGCCTTTTGATTGGAGAATTTAATCTGTTTACATTTTAGTAATTATTGATAGGTGAGGACTTACTAATGCCATCTTATTCTTTTCTGGCTATTTTTTTTTTTTTTTTTTTTTTTTTTTTGCAGTACGTGGGCATCTCACTGTTGTGGCCTCTCCCATTGCGGAGCACAGGCTCCGGACACACAGGCTCAGCGACCATGGCTCACGGGCCCAGCTGCTCCGTGGCATGTGGGATCTTCCCGGACCAGGGCACGAACCCGTGTCCCCTGCATCGGCAGGCGGACTCAACCACTGCGCCACCAGGGAAGCCCTTTTCTGGCTATTTTGTAGTTCCATTGCTTCTCTCTTCCTCTCTTGCTAGCTTCCTTTGTGAATTCATGATTATCATAGTGGTATGTTTTAATTCCCTTCTCTTTATCTATTGTGTATCTACTGTAGGTTTTTACTCTCTGGTTACCATGAGGGTTATTTAAAACATCTTTTGCCACTTAATTTAAGCTGATAACAACCTAACTTTGATCACATTTAGAAACTCTACCCTTTTACCACTCCCTCCCTTTTATGTTTTAATGTAATAATTTAACTCTTTTTATTATATTGCATATCCATTAACTAATTATTGTAGCTATGGTTATTTTAATACTTTTGTCCTTTAACCTTTATACTTAGAGTTAAGTAGTGCCACCATATTACAGTGTTGGACTCTTCTGAATTTGACTATATACTTAACTTTACCTGTGTTTTTTATATTTTTATATATTTACATGTTACTAATTAATGTCCTTTTATTTCAGCTTTAAGAACTCCTGTCAGCATAGGCAGGTCTTGTGGTGATGAATTCCCTCAGCTTTTGTTTGTCTGGGAAAGTCTTTATCTCTCCTTCATTTATGAATGACAGCTTTGCCAAAGTATTCTTGGTTGGCAGTTTTCTTCTTTCAGTGCTTTGAATATATCATCCCACTTTCTACTGGCCTGCAAGGTTTCTGCTGAAAAATCTGCTGTTAGCCTTATGAGAGGGTTCCCTTATAGTGAGGAATTTCTTTTGTCTTGCTGCTTTTAAAATTCTTTGTCTTTGATTTTAGACAATTTTATCATAATATGTCTTGGAGAAGATCATTTTGAGTTGAAATTGTTTGTAAACTTATGTGCCTCATGAACTAGAATGTCCAATCTCTCCCCAGATTTGGGAAGTTCACAGTCATTATTTCTTAAAGTAAGCTTTCTACCACTTTCTCCCTCTCTTCTCTTTCTATGACTAATAACACATAGATCATTTCTCTTGATAGTATCCTATAGTTCATGTAAGCCTTCTTCACCTTCTTCACACTTTTTCATTCATTCATTTATCATTTTATTTTCATTTTTTCTTTGTTATCCTCTGGCTGGTAATTTCAAATGACCTGTCTTCTACTTCATAGATTCTTCCTTCTGCTTCATTGATAGGCTGTTGACAGTTTTTATTTTATTTTTTTCCATTCATTGCATTCTTCATCTCCAGAATTAGTTTGGTTCTCTTTTTATGATTTTTGTTTCTTTTATACTTCTCATTTTATTCATGTATTGTATCCCTGATTTTGTTGAATTGTCTTTCTGTTTTCTAGTAGCTCACTGAGCTTCCTTAAAACAGTTATTTTGAATTCTTTATCAGGCAAATCTCAGATCTCCATTTCTTTGGGATCACTTACTGGAAAATTATTGTGTTCCTTTGGTAGGGTCCAGTTTCCTTGATTTTTTATATTTCTTGAAGTCTTACGTTGCTGTCTTTGTATTTGAAGAAGCAGCCACCTCTTCTAGTCTTTACTGACTGCCTTCAGGAGAGAAATATACTCCATCAGCCCTGTTAGGGATTCTGAGGTTTTCTTAGACCTTTTCTGTGGGTATGTCTACTCCACACTTCTTACTCCCTCTTGGAGGGAAATTCTTAAGACTGTATGCCTTCTCTTGATCCTGCAAAGCCAGACCAGGTTCTGACAGCTTCTCATTTTCTTTATTTTCCTAAGGCATTTCTCAGTTTTGTGTGCTTTTTCCGAGTCCTGTAAACTTGGGTCAGCTTTCTACACATGTGCATACATGCTCACTAGCTATTTGCAAAGCCTTGCTTCCACCATCCTCAGGAGTGTACACAGGGAGCCAGCCACAGGGTTGGGAGGTAGTAGAGTGTGGGTGAGGCATGCAGAATGTTGGGGGTACCCATGGGCCAATTGGGGAAATCTGTAGGCAAGGCATCTCAAACAGCTTAAGAGCTGGCTTATTGATGGAGTCTGCCATATGGCTAGTAGGATCTGCATCCCTTCAATATGTTCCATTCTGAGCTCTGACTGCTATTATCCCAGCCACTCCCTATCCCTGAGTCATGCAGCACACCTCAGTGTTCTAGATGGGGCAAGAAAGGAATTGGTATCTTTAACGGCCTCCTGCATAGCTGAGAAAGTGAAACTATTCCTCTTACTCTCTTCAATCCATTCAATCTCAGATTTTTGCTCCAACAGTGTACTGGAACTTTTCCACTGGACTACCCCCAGACATCTCCAGAGGCACTCTTGTCTGTGAGTGATTGTCTAAATCAGTGTTTTTTGGATGGAAGATGGTAGAAAGCTCCTACTTCACCATTTTGATATCTAACTCTGCCTTCACCTCTTTTTTTAAAATCATGATGTTACACTGACATCTTGTGGTAATTGATATGGCTTTTTTGTCCTAAACTGACAAAATTAAGCAAGTAGTGACATAATTCAAAAAGGAAGAGAGGTATTACTGAGTTGTAGACATTGTGCTTAGTGCTGTAGTAAGAATTAAATAGCTTGCCCAAAGTTATATGTGTGGGGAATCCAGAATTTGACTTTAGGTAGTTTGACTCTAGCAATGTGCATTCCAATATGATAGTGACTAGCCATGTGTGGCTTTTTTAATTTAAATTAATTAAATTATATAAAACTAGAAATTCAGTTCCCTTAACAGCCACATTACAAGGGCTCAATAGCTACACATGCCTAGGGAGTACCATCTTGGACAATGTAGAGAATCCCTCCATTTTTGCAGAAACTTTTATTGGACAACACTGCCCTAGAAGCAAAACTCGTGACATCTCTACTACACCACTTCACCTGTGCTTTTATATAACATTGTCAGATTATTAAAGCAAGTTTATTCTCAAAATTTTAATTATTCCTTCTCTGCAGACGACTATTACAAGTATATATCTAGCTTGGCAATTTTCCTAATTATCAGTGCCACATTTCCATCTGTATGGCAGATTTGTTCACTTGGACACTCTAATATAAACCCAAACTTTCATTTTTACACAGAATATCACTTTTCCCCCCAAACCAGCTTCCTCTCCTCACTTCCCCATTTCCATCTTTCCTACTCTTTTATTCCCAGTTTCTGAAGTTTAGTCATTGAACTTTTATTTTTGATTCCTTCTTTCTTGTACTCTGAATCTGTATCTTGTCAACCTTTCCTTAAAAATATCTATCAAATATGACTTTCTTACTGCTATCAAACTAGACCATAATGGGTCTACCTGAATCTTGTCTTTTCCCAAGTCCTTACATTCAACCCTTGACATCAGATTAAATGTATCAAATATCAATGGCCCTGTCACTCTCATTCTCAGAAAATTATAATAGTTGCCTGAAAAACTGGGCAGTGCCTTCTACAATCTTATCTACCTTATCTCTTTCTTGATTTTGGCATGAACTGTTCATTCTAACCAGACCAGTCTCATGCCTCTATTGTGAAATAATTCACCTTTGCATTCCTGAAATTATGTTCTTGTTCCTCCTCCACAAATCTCCATTTATTGACATCTTAACCATCCTCCAAAGACTAACCTCAGGGCCCTTCTCATCTGTGTGGTAAAACCATTTAGGTCATAATGGTCTTTGTAGATGCTGGAATAGTCACTCTATGTACTATTCATCACATAACTTCCTGTCTTGCTGGGTGTGATAGTCAGGATTCTCCAGAAAAACCTATTTGTTTTGTCTATATCTATATCTATCTGTATCTGTCTATCTAGAGAGAGAGAGATTGGAAATGGGGAGCACTGATTTTTAAAAATTGGCTCACATGAATGTGGTGGCTGGCAAGCCCAAAATCCTCAGGGAAAGCTAGAAGGCTAGAAATTCTAGCAAGAAGTTGATATTTTGAGTCTGAAGACAGTCCTTGAAGCAGAATTATTTCCTTTTTAGAGGACCTCAGTCTTCTCTCTTAGGGCTTTAACAGATTAGATGATGCCCACCCACGTTATGAAGGGTAATCTGCTATACTCAAAATCTACTAACTTAAATGTCAATCACAACTAAAAAAATACCTTCACAACATCCTTTAGATTGGTGTTTAATCAAAAAACTGGGTGCCATTGCCTAGCCAAACTGACACATAAAATAAACCATCACATCAGATATATATAATTTTAGAGCTCTTATATATAATTCTCAACTCTGCAATCTAGGTAGACATGTGGAGGGAAGAAAATAACAGCATTTGAGGAAATGCAGTAAGACTAAGTATAAATATTAGAGGATATGTAAACAATTGGAGCTTGTTTTTTTTTTAATTTTTATTGGGGTATAGTTGTTATAAAATGTTGTGTTAGTTTCTACTACAGCAAAGTGAATCAGCTATACGTATACATGTATCCCCTCTTTTTTGGATTTCCTTCCAATTTAGGTCACTACAGAGCATCGAGTACAGTTCCCTGTGCTATACAGTAGGTTCTCATTAGTTACCTATTTTATACATAGTATCAATAGTGTATATATGTCAATCCCAATCTCCCAATTCCTCGCACCCCCGCCTTTCCCCCTTGATATCCATATATTTGTTCTCTCTGCCTGTATCTCTACTTCTGCTTTGCAAATAAGATCATCTATACCATTTTTCAAGATTCCACATATATGCATTAATATGTGATATTTGTTTTTCTCTTTCTGACTTACTTCACTCTGTAATGACAGTCTCTAGGTCCATCCACGTCTCTACAAATGACCCAGTTTCGTTGATTTTTATGCCTGAGTAATATTCCATTGTATATATCTACCAGATCTTCTTTATCCATTGCTCTGTCGATGGACGTTTAGGTTGCTTCCATGTCCTAGCTATTGTAAATAGTGCTTCAATGAACATTGGAGTGCATGTATTTTTTTGAATCATGGTTTTCTCTGGATACATGCCCAGGCAAGGGATTGCTGGATCATATGGTAGCTCTATTTTTAGTTTTTTAAGAAACCACCATACTGTCCTCCATAGTGGCTGTACCAATTTATATTCCCTCCTTCACTAAGGAGGGTTTCTTTTTCTCCATAACCTCTCCAGCATTTATTATTTGTAGACTTTTTAATGATGGCTATTCTGACTGGTGTGAGGTGATGCCTCATTGTAGTGTTCATTTGCATTTCTCTAATAATTAGCAATATTGAGCATCTTTTTGTGTGCCTATTGGCCATCTGTATGTCTTCTTTGGAGAAATGTCTATTTATGTCTCCTGCCCATTTTTTGATTGGGTTGTTCGTTTGTTTTTTTATGTTAAGCTGTATGAACTGTATGTTTGTATATTTTGGAAATTAATCCCTTGCCAGTAGCATTGTTTGCAAATATTTTCTCCCAGACCACAGGTTGTCTGTTTTGTTTATGGTTTCCTTTGCTGTGCAAAAGCTTTTCCATTTAATTAGGTCCCATTTGTTTATTTTTGTTTTTCTTTCCATTACTCTAGGAGAGGGATCCAAAAAAAATATTGCTGCAATTTATGTCAAAGAGTGTTCTGCCTATGTTTTCCTCTAGGAGTGTTAGAGTATCTGGTCTTAACATTTAGGTCTTCAATCCATTTTGAGTTTATTTTTGTATGTGGTGTTAGAGAATGTTCTAATTTCATTCCTTTACATGTAACTGCCAGTTTTCCCAGCACCACTTATTGCACATACTGTCTTTTCTCCATTGTATATTCTTGCCTCCTTTGTCATAGTTTAATTGACCGTAAGTGTGTGGGTTTATCTCTGGGCTTTCTATAAGCATGCCCATTCTGGCCACTTTTATTCAACATAGGTTTGGAAGTCCTAGCCACAGCAATCAGAGAAGAAAAAGAAATAAAAGGAATCAAAAATTGGAAAAGAAGAAGTAAAACTCTCCCTGTTCACAGATGATATGACACCATACATAGAAAATCCTAAAATACTACCAGAAAACTATTGATACTACAGTCATCAACGAATTTGGTAAAGTTTCAGGATACAAAATTAATACACAGAAATCTATTGCATTTTTATACACAAACAACAAAAGATCAGAAAGAAAAATTAAGTATATCACATCTTGTACACTGGAATATTACTCAGCCATAATAAAAGAATGAAATAATGCAATTTGCAGCAACATGGATGGACCTAGGGGTTACCATAGTAAGTGAAGTAAGTCAGACAGAGAAATATATAATTTATATGTGGAATCTTAAAAAAAAAATGATACAAATGAACTTATATACAAAACAGAAATAGACCCACAGACAGAAAACAAACTTATAGTTACCAAAAGGAAAGGGTGGGGGAGGGATAAGTTAGGAGTTGGAGATTAACATATACACACTACTATATATAAAATAGTTAACCAACAAGGACCTACTGTATAGCACAGGGAACTCTACTCAATATTTTGTAATAACCTACAAGGGAAAAGAGTCTAATATATATGTATGTGTAACTGAGTCACTTTGCTGTACACCTGAAACTAACACAGCATTGTAAATCAACTATACTTCAATTTTAAAAAAGAAAGAAATTAAGAAGACAATCCCATTTGCCACCACATAAAAAAAATAAAATAAAATACCTAGGAATAAACTTACTTAAGGAGGCAAAAGACCTGAAAACTATAGATGCTGATGAAAGAAATCAAAGATGACACAAACAGATGGAAGAATATTCCGTATTCTTGGATTAGAAGAATCAACATTGTTAAAATGACCATACTACTGAAAGCAATCTACAGATGCAATGCAACCCCTATCAAATTACTAATGGAATTTTTCACAGTATTAGAAAAAAAGTTTTTTTAATTTCTATGGAAACACAAAAGACCTTGAATAGCCAAAATAATCTTGAGAAAGAAGAATGGAGCCAGAGGATTCATGCTCCCTGACTTCAGACTACACTACAAAGCTACAGTAATCAAAACATTATGGTACTGGCATAAAAACAGATATTTAAATCAATGGAACAGGATTTACCACAATTTTTTTTTAATTTAAATTATACAAGGTCCCAGGTATTGCTGATTCTGCTGGTCTTGGGACCACACTGAGTAGTGAGGCTGTAGTACAGAGAAAAACCGTGTGTGAGTTCCTTAGGAGATGGGAAAATATCTTTTTATTTTTATAAACTAGCAGCCACATTATATAAGCTCAAAATTTGTTTCAATGAATTCATGAAGGAATAGGTAAATAAATATAATCTAATAGGGTAATTATGAATTGTAATACAAGTCAGAATGCTTCAATGAACATAATACAGCTTTGAGCAAAGTTCAGAAGGAAATCAGAGAAGGAGGTGATTATTTACCGGTAACGACAAAGAGATAATTAAATGAATGCTTTCATATAGGATTAGTCAATGAATATTTGTTGTGCAAATGTGCAATTGACATTGAAAAGATTTATTTTATTTATTATAATTACTAACTCAGCTAACTAAAAATATTATGGGACTAAACAATAGAAAACTGGGTATATAGACACTACACATCTTTAAAAAGAGTGTTTTTTTAGATTCCATGTATGTGCATTAGCACATGGTATTTGTTTTTCTCTTTCTGACTTACTTCACTCTGTATGACAGACTCTAGGTCCATCCACCTCGTTACAAATAACTCAATATCATTCCTTTTTATGGCTGAGTAATATTCCATTATATATATATATGCCACATCTTCTTTAGCCATTCATCTCTCGATGGACACTTAGGTTGCTTCCGTGTCCTGACAATTGTAAATAGTGCTGCAATGAACACAGTGGTACATGTATCTTTTTGAATTATGGTTTTCTCAGGGTATATGCCCAGTAGTGGGATTGCTGGGTCATGTAGTTTTGATATGCATTTCTCTAATGATTAGTGATGTTGAGCATCTTTTCATGTGTTTGTTGGCAATCTGTATATCTTCTTTGGAGAAATGTCTATTTAGGTCTTCTGCCCATTTTTGGATTGGGTTGCTTTTTTTTTTTGATATTGAGCTGTGTGATTATAAATTTTGGATATTAATCCTTTGTCAGTTGCTTCATTTGCAAAT
>NC_041218.1:75437753-75464849 GCF_002837175.3 Physeter macrocephalus
CAGTGCAGGAGGGTTCCCTTTTCTCCACACCTTCTCCAGCATTTATTGTTTGTAAATCTTTTAATGATGGCCATTCTGACCAGTATGAGGTGATATCTCATTGTGGTTTTGATATGCATTTCTCTAATGATTAGTGATGTTGAGCATCTTTTCATGTGTTTGTTGGCAATCTGTATATCTTCTTTGGAGAAATGTCTATTTAGGTCTTCTGCCCATTTTTGGATTGGGTTGCTTTTTTTTTTTGATATTGAGCTGTGTGAGCTTGTATATTTTGCAGATTAATCCTTTGTCAGTTGCTTCATTTGCAAATCTTTTCTCCCATTCTGAGGGTTGTCTTTTTGTCTTGTTTATGGTTTCCTTTGCTGTGCAAAAGCTTTTAAGTTTCATTAGGTCCCATTTGTTTATTTTTTATTTTATTTCCATTACTCTAGGAGATAGGTCAAAAAAGATCTAAAAAAAAAACGGTACTGATGAACCTAGTGGCAGGGCAGGAATAAAGACGCAGACATAGAGAACGGACTTGAGGACAAGGGGAAGGAGAAGCTGGGACAAAGTGAGAGAGTAGCATTGACATATATACACTACCAAATGTAAAATGGTTGGCTAGTGGGAAGCTGCTGCATAGCACAGAGAGATCAGCTAGATGCTTTGTGACGACCTAAAAGTGTGGGATAGGGAGGATGGGAGGGAGGCTCAAGAGGGAGGGGGATATGGGGATATATGTATACTTATAGCTTATTCACTTTGTTGTCAACAGAAACTAACACAACATTGTAAAGCAATTATACTCCAATAAAGATATAAAAAAACGATAAAAAATTTTAAAAAAGGAAAAGTCATGTAAGAACTAAAAATAAATAAATAAATCTAAATTGTAGCGAACTAAAAAAAAATTAAAAATTAAAAAAAATAAAAAGACTGTTTATTTGGCTCAATTAATTTTCTTTGCTCACTTTGTTTCCCAAGTACAGTATGACAAGAAGAACACAGTGTGCTTTACCTGGAAATTCACCATTGTTGTAATCAGATATTAAGGCGTGATCAGAAAATAAGCTTAGCAAAACACAGTTCTGAAAGAGCAGTTAGTTATTTGTTGAGGGGGGAAATTACACATAATTTTGGTGTAAATGAAGAGATCATGCACTTACCAAGGTAGGCCTAAATTGTTTTGGTTTCTTTTTATGAATTTATGAGTTTTATTATATAACTGTTAATTTCTATTAAGTGTAATTATTGATAGAGTTTAATTATTTACATATACGTTAAATAACTGGAGATAGTATAACATCAGTACAGCAATTATGAAGATTTCTTGTATGAAGTTATGACCATTGGTTTCCAAAACAGGAAGCATATGCCAATGTATTTGTATCATGTCTTCCTTCTCAAGTGCTAAAACCATTTCTGACTCATTGTGATAATTTATTCATGGAGAAGCATACTATTTGAAAGTGTATTTTACAGGTTTTTACAGAGGCTTAGGAAGTATTTAATTAATTACTAATTTCACTCTAGAGTTTAAATTTGTATTTGTTATAATCATCCTAATATAGGTAATATGTTATATGGTCTAACAAATCAGATTGAGGCAAAAATATCTCTGCATATTTGCAATGAAATGATAGTTTATATTGATAATTGCAACTTAAGACAAGCTAAGATCCTAAAGTATCATCTAAAGGAATAATACATTATGCTTAATATAATTTTAATAATAAATGAGGTTTTTTACTATTCTAATTTTTAAGAGCTGTTAATTCATATATGGTAGAAGCTCTAACTTCCTTATATTTGGTGAACTAAAAACCTTAGTCCTTCAAGCTGCTGGCTAACAGAAACTACTGCATCAGTTTTTTTACAGAGAAAACTAAGCAATAGTTAATTTAAAGATTTTCATCAGTAACAATAAAATCAGGGTCAGAGTAGGAATAAAATCTAACATTCTGGGAAAACATGCATTGTTCATGGAGTCTGGCTTTCCTCCTTCCATTCCATTTCTAGAATTTTATTAGCTCCAAATCTAAGCCCATAATGAAGCAAAGAAGTTATAAATTCATTAAAAAAACTCTGAGTTGGTGAGTTAGGCAACAAGAAATTTCATTTGGAGTGGGGGGTGGTGGGGGCACCACCACCCCCCACTGAAACTCAGAAGCATGCTTTTTTAGAAGCTGTTAGGGACGTAAAGAATGCTTTATATCGACTAAGTGATAAAAATTCACATCATCATGATATACTTGTTAATATTTTATTTCAGAAGAGTTACATTGTAAATAAGATGGCAAATTCTGAAAGAGTTGAAGAAATGCAAGAAAATTATCAGAGAAATAGGTAAGCTTTGCCTAAATTCTACAAAAACTGTTCTGCAACTTCAAATATACCTTACCCTTGTCTCAGCTGTAGCAAAAATGTTTATAGTTTTTTTCCAAAAATAGCAGGGCTGTTTGCATTTTGCTGGACTTCAACATAATCAGTGTTATAAGTGGTTTAATAGTAAATTTAGGAAGTGTAATAGCTACAGGAATTACTTATTTAGTATTTACTTCAGATATTTATTCTTCTGAATTTCTTATAGTTTACCAGCATATAGAGAGAAAATATTTGAATATCTATGTTTTAATTCTCCATGAATCCTTCATTCCATGTGGTACATAACAAAATATTGGATTCTGATTATTTTTTCAGTAAATAGGTGTCTATGTGTGTGTTTGTATGTGTGTTATAAAATTTCCTACACCTATAATTCATTAATTTAGAGATTTTAAATGGAAATGATTTAAAATCTTTAATTTCCACTTTTACCATAATAATTGTGTTACATTTTGATGTATAAACTGTAAAATGGTAGTGAACCCCTCTAGATCACTAGTTATTTAATATTCCTGAAACAAAATTTATCAATACAAGATAACTTACTAGGTCTTAAGCTTTAAAATCCACATTTGGGTAGGGAGAAGGGGTTGTAGCCTTTATAATCTTGAAGGAATATTTTTTTGTCATCTATGAATCATCTCAGAGAAAGCTGGCCCAATGCATAAGTAAATTATTAACTTCAGATGGAATAAAATTAAGTGACTTGTCATTTATCAAAGCCGCCAGAACAATATGTTATAAAGCTGAACAAAAGACTTGGAAGTTCATCCTTCTGTGACATCTCTCTTAGAAAATTTAATCTGATCCCCTCCACCCTTCTTTTAAAGTTTCATAATCTTATATGTATGTGTGTGTGTGTGTATGTGTGTCATTGACTACAGATTTCTCTGAAATCATGGACAAAAATTTACATTCTTCATCTGGAACTGCTTGAAATGTGAGCTAAGAAATGAAATTTTCAATGGGGGACAAAATCCTCAGTACATTTGTTTAATGTGTATTTAATAGAACTTCTTACATTTAAAGCTCTCAGTTGCTCTTGAGTAATTTGTTACAAAGGGTTCGAAAATTCTAATCTACCACCTCATACCCATTAGGAAGGCTACTATTAAAAAAATAGTAATAATAAAATAAAACAGAAAATATGAAGTGTTGTTGAGGATATAGAGAAATTGGAACACTTATGCGTAGTTGGTGGGAATGTAAAATGATGCAGCTACTATGGAAAACAGTACAGTGATTCCTCAAGAAATTAAAAATAGAATTACCACATGATTCAGCTTTTCTACTCTTGGATACAAAAGAATTGAAAACAAGGACTTAGAGAGATATTTGTATACCCATATTAATAGCAGCATTATTCACAATAGCCAAAAAGTAGAAGAAACCTAAGTGTTCATCGCTGGTGAATGAATGAACAAAGTGTGGGATATATATATATATATATATATATATATATACACACACACACACACACAATGGAATAGTATTCAGCCTTAAAAAGGAGGAAAATTCTGACATGTGCTACAACATGGATAAAACTTGAAGACATTATGCTAAGCGAGATAAGCCCTTCAGAAAAAAACAAAATACTGTATGATTCCACTAAAATGAAGTACCTATAGTAGTCAGATTCCTAGAGACAGAAAGTACAATGGTGATTGCCAGTGGCTACGGGGGAGGAGTTATTTAATGGGTATAGAGTTTCAGTTTGGCAAGATGAGAGTTCTATGGGTGGGTGATGGTGATGGTAGCACAACGGTGTGATTGTACTTAATACCACTGAACTACACACTTAAAAATAGTTAAGATGGTAAGTTCTATGTTATGTCTTTTATCACAATTTTAAAAAAAAATTCTTCTCCAGATGTGTGTCTTCAGTTGTTACCTAAATAATGTAGAGACAACCAGTGATGACTTAAACTTTCCCAGTGATTATACTAAAAATCTTTGTACTGTCTATCAAGTTTGCTTGTAAAATGTCAGTGTTGATATAAACTTGTTACCAACGAGTGAAATTTGACACTTCAACACAGTTTTAATTAGAAAATTTTGCAAATTATATTCACATGATAATCTTTCCATTGTAAACATTTGTTTTCCAGAAAACTGCAAGAACTGCCCAAAGTAAGACAGCAAGTTGTTGGACCTATTGAGATAGTAAGTGAAATTAGTTAGAAAGTATGTCTATGTATCAGAAAATTTTTGAGAATTGTCAGGAGTGCATAGAATGATTGTTTTTGTTTGATAATTTACATCTATTTGGGGAAAAGGGGAATTTTAAGAAAAGAATTCATTAAACTATTATTTCCAATAGGAAAAAATCAATATGTATAAATAACCCATAAGTTCCACAATAAGAGATAAGAAAAATAACACAATATCCATACAATGATCCAATTTTGCCCAAAAAAGCGTGTATATGTGTGTGCAGGCAAGTGTGTGTGTGTGCTGCATAAATGTTATCAGAGGTTATTTCTCAGTAGTGGGGAATTATGAGTGACTCTTGCTATTGTATGTTTACATTTCAGTATTTTCCAATGATAATACATTGAAATGAGTTGCTTTTATTATTTTTTAAATGTTATAAATCCTTTTTAAATAAAAAAAATTACATAAATATTTTATAAATCCTATGCATCAAAAAGTGTGGCAGCACAATTCTTTGGGACCATGTTCAAGGAACATTTTCAGACGTGTTCCTAAAACATCACCTCCACCAACCCTAATCTCTATGCCAGCCTGGTTGTCATTGTCATTAAAAATACATAGGCAGCAGTGCCTGTTTTTTCAAAAGTCAAAAATTTAAAAACCTGGAAAGTAGCAGAACATGACAAGCTTTATCAAGGAGATAACACACTATTCTAGGGGAAGGTGGAGGAGCAGATACCTTCTTATCATCTGTAGTACTGAGTACAATGCTATGGCAGTTACTCCATAAATATTTATTAGCTATTGCATGAGTGAATGGAAAAACAAGAAATTTTCTCAATATCCATTCATAAAATATGTACTGTTCCTTTTGCTGCTATTCAAATCTAATTTTATTTCAATACCTTATATGTTTTATCTTGACCTCTCTCAGTAAGATAACTAATCCACTTTTTCAAGTTTTGTTCATGTTTTGGTTTTGGAATAGTGCTGTAGGGACCCATTATAGCATAGCATACAAAGCGTTCACTATTTGACTTTCAGGCATTCCTTTCTCATTCCAAACAGCCTTAAAATTATCATAGACCCTTGTTTACAGGATAGATGTTGTCCTGGATACAAAAAGTTGAGGAATTTAAAATAAGAATGAAAAATATGATTCATTACATTTGGTGAACTAATTTTTACTAGATAGTTACTGTTCTCTGCACTTAGTTGTGTCATTGCTGTTACGTTGATACACCTAGGGAACTGAAAATTTGAAGATCAACTTTCATAAGGCAAGATATTCCATTAAGCCAAGATATTGTCATTACAGACTTTTCAGATATCATAATTTATTTCAGAATCAACCAAATGGAAGGAAGTTTCTGATTTATATGTACATCTGACCTGACTTGTGTCACAGATCTACAATTTGTACTGATTTTTCTACCTTATTTTTCAATAGTTTCTCCAAAGTACATTGTAAATCCTTAAGATCAGGGGCTTTTTTTACTTTATATATAAATATTATCCATGATTTTATACATTTATTTGGCCTCTTAATTTGTAAAATAACATTTACTTGATGGCAAAAACTGTAGGTTGGTTTTTGGTGTTTGTTTTTAACAGCTATCATGCTACCATGTTTTACTTGTTTTCCTCAGTTTCGCTTTGCTGATGGACTGGACATCACACTCATGATCCTAGGATTACTAGCATCACTAGTAAATGGGGCCTATCTTCCTGTAATGTCACTTATTTTAGGAGAAATGAGTGACAGCTTTATCAGTGGATGTCTAGTCAAAACCAACACAAGTGAGTACAATATTTACTTTTCTATATTGCTAGGGACTCAAAAGCGTTAAATAAAACAAACATTAAACTCATAATACAGATTATTTTCTTGTCAAACAATATCTATATAATATTTAAGTCATTTATTCTTCTGTATTGCCAGGGACCAAAGAACCAAAATCTGTATTTGTCAAAATTCTTCAAAGAAACAGAACCAATACAATGTGTGTGTGTGTGTGTGTCTGTGTGTGTGTTTATGTAGAGAGAGAGGGAGAGAGAGAGAGAGAGTTTTATTTTAAGAAATTGGTTCGCACAATTATGGAAGCTGGCAAGTCCAAAATCTGTAAGGTGAGTTGGCAGGCTGGAGACCATCTGTGCCCTATTTGACTTTAAATACTAATTCATACCCTCTTATTTTCCACCCAAAGCCTAATTTTTCAAATGCCCCAGTCTTGTTTAAGTGAATAAATCCATAGCTTCCATCTTCCATGTGAGGATATCCTGTCTACACAGTTATTAATTTTTTGATATTTTAATGATAGAAGGTAAAGATGCCACTTTGTTTGTTAAACAAATGGAACTGCCAATTCATTGAGCAGATATTTATTGATTGCCAAATATGTCTCTCTCTTTCTCTCTTTCTGAATGAGTGAGTTAAGAAAGGGAAGGAGGGAGGGAGGGAAGGAGGGCAGGAGGGAGAAAGAATAAACCTAGCAACCTAAGGCAGTCTGTTTAGGAGTACTCCTTTGGTTAGGTCTGCTCTGTAATTGATTACTTTGTCAGCTTTAGATAGGATAGTCAATACATACCTGACTGATATTACTGAATTTTAATTTTGTTTTTGTTTAAGGCTTCTCCATGTTTCTCAAGTTTCATTGTGTGTTTTTTCAAATGTAATGAACACATAAAGAGGTTGATAAAGATTTAGATAAATGTATGGATAGTATTGGTATAACATATTATTAAAGAGAAGTGGAGATATTAAGGCATATGTCCTCAACCTTCTAACATTTGTTTTCTAAAGAATAATAGAGGAGGATATTTTTGCTCCTACAATTGAAAATATGAATAATAACTATCATATTGATCAGAGGCCCATTTTTATGTCAGCACCGAACTTTTGCTCATTCTATGTCTATTAATATAATCTCCAAAATGACATTATGCCATTTTTATGCGACTGTAGGAACCACTTTTAGAAACAATATGTATTCTCTTTATTAACTCAGTTAAATTTCATTAAAACTTTCTACTCAGTTTTAATACTTCTATGTCAATTCTGATATTTGTAATAAGCTGCTTTAAAAATGCTTCCTACCACAATTCCAAAAATGGAATAAAGGAAAAATGATTGTTTGCACATAAATAAAGATCATAGACATCATCATATGTGATGATACTGTGGTTATGTAAGATATGAAGAGCATGTTGTCTGCAATTTATTACAAATGTTTATTATGGCCATTTAAGAAAGAAAATTATGATAGTTGATATCAACCACTGTTTTGTGCTTCTGGTAAAATTACAACCTTGGTATACTAATTAATGTATGATGTAGTTTTTGCTAGAATATATATAGAAAAGTTTACATGGCAAACTGGTAAGCCAAGGATTATTTAAATACCATTTTATGATGTTGCTATCCTTGTTATACCCAACAAATTTCGATGAGCTTCTTTTAAATTTTTCCTGTGACTCCTACCTCTACAACTTTCATTTGTGTTCTTACTTTTCTTGGACTTTCTAAATTACTCCCTGGAGTATTTCAAACTGAATTCTAAATGCATAATTTTGACAGGAAAGGAAAATTCTATTACAATTACTTACATACCTGTTACCTGAAATCAGAGATGTCCTAAAGAATTCTTACCACATATGAGCTACATGGTTAATATTTCCTTACAATTTTTCACGTTGCATGTGTGCTTCTTGAGACCAGAGATAACAATTTCAAATTTTAGGTTAAAGAATAGAAAATAAGATGATCATTAACCAGTGTGTAGTCATTAAGTCCATTTTCTTGAGAAGGGACTATATTTGGTTTGGAGGGCTATGTATAAAAGACATCATGGCCAATTATAAATTTATTAACTTCCTTTATAATTTAAAAAACTTTTTTACAGCAAATTATCGGAACTGTACTCAGTCTCAAGAAAAAGTGAATGAAGATATGATTGTGTAAGTCCAAATGAAATGTTAATATCATATTCATTGCATGCTGCTTTATTCAATATTTATAAGGAAGAAAACTGAAATGTTTGTCTGATCATTAATATTACATATTAATGAGTAAAGCAAACATGTCCTCTTCTTTCATTTGGTATAGAAAATATAATTGCACAATTATAATTGTGTAACTATAATTTTTTCTCCTACTTGAAAGGTATATAAGTTCATATGCTTTCAGTTTTGACAAAATTGTCATCAATAGAAATGTTGTTTTGGGATTTGCATTTTTATATAAATTTTGTTTCCTAGAACTGAAGGTACATAACCTAGAGGTTAAATGACTACTTTTTCCTTTTTAAAATTTTTTTCTTACAGAACTTACAGAAAAATGCCACTTCTGTAAATTTTAAAAGCTAAGAAGATGTGTGCAACAAATAGTAAAATAAAAAAATAAATAAAAAGAGTAAAGTTTTATTCAGGCTAATTTTGGAGACTAATTATTCAGACTATTATAGTAAAGTTGTACTCAGACTAAAAATTGTAAAGTCTGAAATAGATAATTTATAGGGACGTTTCGTTTTTATAGGCTTGTGTATTAAGCAATATGCTTTCCTCTGTCACATGTGTTGAGTTTGTTAGAGAAATGCAACCTTACTGAGTATATTCGCTGGATTTCAGTAGTGTCTCAATGAAACTAACAGAGTTTTATCAGACCTAAGTGATCTCTTATTCTTTTCCCCCCAAAATGAAGCCTCCACCCTACACAACCCCAAGAGACATCCATCACATTGTAATGACACCCTCTGGGCCATAATTCTTGACCTTCCACACTGTTAGCCACAGCCTCATGTGACTACTTAATCTTCAATTAATTAAAATTAGATAAAATTTAAAATTCAGTTTCTCATTCTCAGTCACTTGCCAAGTGCTCAAGTCACACATGGCTGGCTGCCATATTGTACAGCACAAATATGGAACATTTTCTTCATCACAGAACATTCTATTGGACAGTGCTGCTCTGGACTACAGTGTGAATAATGCCGCCTCAAGTTGTGCTTTGCTGTAGTCTCAACTTTCTTTGAGGGAAAGCTGCTATTTTTTAGCACTTTTTACATAAAGTTATTTATGTTGCATCTTTTAAAAATTCCTGATTAGGATCCAGGCACTGCCTTCTACTGATTTCTCGTTTTACAATATTAAAGCAGGGTTCTGATGTTACAATCATTAAGTATGAGTTTCTTAAAAAAGTTTGGAACTTTTAAAAATAGGGGCCTCTATCTTAAAAACAGACAATAAAAGGGAGGATAAGATATGTCTATGTAATCTATGTATGGTTATTAAGAGATTACTAAACTTATAAGGAAACATTCTTAACATTTATAATGTTGTATTTGTTATGTTATTGTTTCTCAAACCAGTGTACTGTTTTGGAAATATTTGAGGTATATGGTGAAGAAGGGTTCCATAGTCAAAATGATTCAGAAAACAGTGTATATGACAGCCTCCTTGAATACATTTAGGACAGATAAGCATTCTTAAGGCTCAATTTAATCAAAGTTTTCCAAACCTGTTTGACTATGGAAACTAAACATCCTGCTGAGCTAATGTTTTGATGAACACATTTCTGGGAAACCTTGTTTTATATAACTTCTTATGTAAGTTATATAAGGTGGGGATAAGATAACACCTCTTACATCTATAATAATCAAGAACTGAAAAATTTTATTTTACCTATTTTCCAAAGACAATGACTCATGGTTTTATGTAATTTTAATGTTTTAATATTGTCTGTGCCTTTGTCTTACTTATCAGACAATTATTCTGAAAATAAGATTCCTCCTTTGCAATCAATCCCCATTTCCACCCCCAGCCCCAAGCAACTTCTTATCTGCTGTCTTTAAAGATTTGCATTTTTTAGATATTACATGTGCTTGGAAACATACATGTAGGGTTTTGCACCTCGCTTCTTTTATTAAGTGTAATGATTTCGAGGTTCATCCATGTTATGATGTGTATCAGTAGTTTATTCCTTTTTATTGCTTAATAGTAATCCATTGCAAGTATATATCATGTTTTGTTTATCTGTTCACCAGATGATGGACTTCTGGAGTGTTTCCATTTTTTTGCTATTTAAAAATAACGAATCTATGAACACTGATATATAAATCTTTGAGTGGACATATGTTTTTATTTCTCCTGGGTAGATACCTAGGAGTAGAATTGCTGGGTCATATGGTAAGTTTATGTTTATCTTTTTAAGAAACTGCCAAACTGTTTTCCAAAGTGGATATATCATTTTACTTTCCCACCACAATGTGTAAGTGTTCCAGTTTCTCCACATCTTCACCAACACTTGTTCTTGTCTTTTTTATTATAGCCATTGTGTAGGTATGACGTGGTATCGTATTGTGACTTTAATTTTCATTTCCCTAATGAGTGTATTTTTATTTACTTTTTAAGCATTCATATATTTCTTTGGTGAAGCGCATATTCAAATATTTTGCCTATTTTATTGTGTTGTTTGTCTTAATGTTGAATTCTGAAAGTTCTTTGTAAATTCTAGATACAAGTTCTTTGTCAGATATATGATTGGCATATATTTTCTCCTAATGTGTGGCTAGTCTTTTCATTTTCTTAAAGATTTCTTTTGAAACAGAAAAGTTTTAAATTTTGATTAGGTACAGTTTACCTGTTTTTCTTTTATGGATTTTCCTTTTCGATTTAAGAATTCTTTGCATAGGATGGTGAAGATTCTCTTCTACATTTTCTTCTAGAAATTTCAACATTTTAGCTCAGACACTTAGGTCTGTGATCCACTTTGAGTTCATTTTTGTGACTGTTGTGAGGTAAGGGCCTCACTTCTTTTTTGCACTTCTTTTTTTCATTTGTCCCAAGACTGTTTCCTGAAAAAACTATTTTTTCTACATTGAATTGCCTGGGCACCTTTGCTAAAAATCAAATGCCCATAAAAGTAAGGGCTAGCTTCTGTTCTCTCATTTTTGTTGCATTTATTGACAGTCTGTCTTTATGCTGGTATCACACTGCCTTGAGTACTATAGTTTTAGAGTTTAAATAAATAAATAAATAAATTTTTAAAAATCAGGAAATGAAAGTCCTCCAACTTCAATCTTCTTTTTTAGACATTTCATTTCCACATATACTTCTACATGTATTTTGGGATTACTCTTCAAATTCTGCAAAATAGCCTGCTGGGATTTTGACAGGGATTAATTGAATCTATAGATTAATTTGGGCAGATTGTCATCTTAACAACATTGAGTCTTCCAATTCATTTATTCAGATCTTCTTTAATTTCTGCCAACAATATTTTGTAGTTTTTGGTGTACAAGTCTTTATTTTCTCCTTTGCATTTGATCTTTTAACCCACTTTTCTCTTACAATATCACAAACATTTTCCCCACAACATTAAAAAAAGTTCAATAAGATTTCTATTAAACCTATAGTGTTCTATACTGTCCTTGAACAGTCCCTCTTATTAGAAAACAGTCAATTCTCATTATTGTAATAATTATGTTCTATTAAAGTCATCATGAACACTGAATTAGCAAATACTGAACCATTGCTTCCTGGTTTCTGTGAACCTCCAGTCACAACATTTTCATCAATCGATTATCATTGAACTCACGGTCAACAGCACTGTAACTCATGTCTGAATGACGCTGATCTAACACATGTATTTTCATTTGCCATAGGGCACATCACAGCTTCCTTGGACTTAGGAACACTAGACAGCACTTCAGCATGCTTCTTCTTGAGAGTCGTTTTAAACAGTGAAAACATCAACAAAAAGTACAAAAATTAGAAAAACTTGCCACTACCTAGATCACAAAAATGAAACTTGTTTACAGTATGAGGGCACAAACAAAAAAGCAGAGTGTTGCCTTGTTCAGCCTGAGCTGGGAGTACCTGTGTTGGGTGACTCAAAATTTTTGCCACTCTACACATGTCCATAAATAACAATGAAAACAACAAAAATTGATTTTTGGATTACAAATAAATTTCATTGAGCAGGCACATTTGCCAACACAGAATCTGGGAATAATGAGACTCAAGTGTATGGTCCTCTGTGCTTTTCTTGGTACTTTACTCTCCTGGATTTCCAACTACCTCATTGGCCACTTCTCAGCTTTCTTTACTGGCTCTTTGCCTTCATCTTAAACTCTACCATGTTTGGAGAGTCCCTGAGCTCAGTCCTTTGTCCTCTTTTTTATCTATACTTTATTCTGTGTCTCTGTGGATGATCTCAGCCAATACTTTGTTTTAATTGCCACCTATAAGCTGGTGACTTTCAAATTTCCATCTCCAGCCTATACCCCTCTCCAGCACTTCAGACTCTCATTTTCAACTTCTTACTTGATATCCACTTTGATGTTTAATATGCATGTCAGACTTATGTCTAAATCAAAACACTTGGTATCTCCTGCAAATCTGTCCCTGTCTCAGTCTCCCACATCTGTAAATGGCACCCCATTCACTTAATTGCTGAAGACAAAATCTAAGGAGTTATCCTTACTTTCTTCCCTTCCTGCATTCCTCACATCCATTACATTGGCAATTCTTTTGTTGTTGTATTTCCAAAATATATCTAGAATCTGTCTACTTCTTTGCAATCAGCTTCTACCATCTACATCCAAGCCTCCATCCTTCTCACCTTGACCACTGCAATAACCTACTAACTAAACTGTCTGTTTTGCTTTTTTGTAACCTCCATCCATTCTCCACAGAGGACCCAGAGTAATATTTTTTTAAGTTGAATAGATAAGAACATTCTACGCTTAAATGGTCTTCTGTTTCTCTTGGAAGAAAACATGTACAATGCACCATAGCTAAGAGCCCTATGATATGCCAAATTCTCCAGCCTCATAATTTCATAACTCTTTGGACTTCTTTTCTTCTGGGAACATGCTAAGCTCTTTCCTGCCTCTGACCTTGTTACTTGCTGTTCTCTGTCCCTGGAATGCTCTTCTTCTTGCTTTTTTATGGCTGGCTCCATTTCTCCTTTTGGATCCCAGCCATAATATCATTTCCTCAAAGAAATTTTTCTTAATCACTCTTTTTATCTTCACTAGCTCTCCCAACTCACCTTTACCCACCAGTTACTCCATGACCTATCACCCTGTTTACTTTCCTCATAGAACAACCTGAAATTCCTTTTCTTTGTGTGTTGTCTGTCTCCTCCCACAGGAATGTAAACGCTTCATGAATAGGGACTTCTTATCTTGCTCTTGACTGTATTAATTTCTAGAACTTCATACTAGTGGGCACCCCATATAGGTTTATTAAATGATTACATTTCTTTTTTTTTTAACTGAAGTAACATTGGTTTATAACATTATATAAGTTTCATTATAATGAAACATTATAATTCAACTTCTGTATATACTACAGCATACTCACCACCAAAAGTTTAGTTTCCATTCATCACCACATAGTTGACCCCCTTCACCCATTTCACCCTCTTCCCATTCCCTTCCCCTCTGGTAGTCACTACTCTGTTCTCTGTATCTGTGTGTTAGTTTTTTTTGTTTTGCTTTGTTTGTTCATTTATTTTGCTTTTTAAAAATATTCCAGGGCTTCCCTGGTGGCGCAGTGGTTGCGCGTCCGCCTGCCGATTCAGGGGGAAAGTGTTTTGAGGGCTTCCCTGGTGGCGCAGTGGTTGCGCGTCCGCCTGCCGATGCAGGGGAACCGGGTTCGCGCCCCGGTCTGGGAGGATCCCACATGCCTCGGAGCGGCTGGGCCCGTGAGCCATGGCCGCTGGGCCTGTGCGTCCGGAGCCTGTGCTCCGCAACGGGAGAGGCCACAACAGAGGGAGGCCCGCATACCACAAAAAAAAAAAGAAAAAAAAAAAAAAAAAATTCCACATATGAGTGAAATCATGCAGTATTTGTCTATCTACATCTGACTTATTTTACTTAGCATAATATCCTCAAGGTCCATCCATGTTGCTGCAGATGGAAAGATGTTTTCTTTTTTATGGCTGAGTAGTATTCCACTGTGTGTGTGTGTGTGTGTGTGTGTGTGTGTGTGTGTGTACCACATCTTCTTTAGCCATTCATCCATCGGTGGGCACTCAGATTGTTTTCATATCTTGGCTATTGTAAATAATGCTGTAACGAATGTAGAGGTGCCTATGTTTTTCAAATTAGTGGGTTTGACTTCTTCAGATAAATACCCAGATTGGAATAGCTGGATCATATGATAGTTCTATTCTTAATTTTTTGAGGAATCTCCATACTGTTTTCCATAGTGGTTTCACCAATTTAAATTCCCACCAACAGTGCACAAGGGTTCCCTTTTCTCCACATCCTCGCCAACACTTGTTATTTCTTGTCTTTGTATAATAGCCATTCTGATGGAAGTGAGGTGATATCTCATTGCGGTTTTGATTTACATTTCCCTGATGATTAGTGACGTTGAACATCTTTTCATGTGTCTCTTGGCCATCTGCATGCAATCTCTGGGAAAATGTCTACTCAGATCCTCTGCCTATTTTTTACTTGGGTTGTTTGTTTTTTTGTTGTTGATTTTTATGAATTCTTTATATATTTTGGATGTTAACCCTTTATTGGATATATGACTTGCAGATATCTTCCTCCATTCAGTAGGTCATCTTTTCATTTTGTTGATAATTTCCTTTGTTGTGCAAAACTTTTTAGTTTGGTGTAGTCCCATTTGTTTATTTTAAAGGTTGTCTGTTTCTAAGAATTTATCCATTTCTTCTAGGTTGTCCAATTTGTTGGCAAATAGCTGTTCGTTATATTCTCTTATAATCCTTTGTATTTCTGTGGTATCTTGTGATTTCTCCTCTTTTGTTTCTGATTTTGTTTATCTGAGCCTTCTCTTTTTTCTTAGTGAGTCTAGCTAAAGGTCTGTCAATTTTATCTTTTCAAAGAACTAGCTCTTAGTTTCATTGATCTCTTCCATTGTCTTTTTAGTCTCTATTTCATTTATTTCTGCTCTGATTTTTATTATTTGCTTCCTTCTACTGACTTTGGGCTTCATTTGTTTTCTTTTTCTAGTTTCTTTAGGTGTTAAGCTAGATTGTTTATTTGAGATTTTTCTTGTTTATAGGCCTGCTATAAACTTCCCCTTAGTACCCCTTAGTATCGCATTTGCTGCATCCCATAGATTTTAGTATGAAATGACTACATTTCTTATCTGGTCTCCTACTGGTAGCTATTTAGAATGTTTTCAGTTTTATGTATTATAATTAATGCTATAATGAGCAATCATTTAGATTAATCTTTGTACATATTTCCTTAGGGTAAATTCCTTAAGTTGAAATTTGGATTTAAGTATATGTATTTAAAGAATTTTATAAAATGCTTTTGACTACTATCATTTCTTTACCCTCCTTTTCCACATACAGCTATCATAATTACATCAATGTAACATTTTCAAATGAAAGTATTAAAAATATGGACAGAAGCTATAAGTAGCGAATATATTTTGAAATGCTAATCTTTGCTAATAATATAAGAGAGACGTACTCTAAATGTCTTACAAGGGTAACCTAGATTCCCACATCAGCATACTTCAGTCTTTCTCACGGTGGTTTATTTTTAGTTATCTTATAGGCTTTAGCCCAAATTCTCTTAATCAAATATTATGACAGATTTCATTTTTTTGGTAACAAGGGAAAAAAGTTGTGCTTCAGTCTCACTAAAATTTCCAATAATCTTTTTTTCAGGTTGATCCTGTATTATGTTGGAATAGGAGTTACTGCCTTGGTTTTTGGCTACATACAGATTTCCTTTTGGGTTATGACTGCAGTTCGACAGACCAAGAGAATTTGAAAACAGTTTTTTCATTCAATTTTGTCTCAGGACATCAGCTGGTTTGACAGTTGTGACATCGGTGAAGTTAATACTCGCACGACTGAGTAAGAGGATGGATGTGCAGTTTATCAACTTTGTTCTCATATATGATGTATAAATAACTTAACTGCATTTATTTTCTTGTTTCAGTGACATCAACAAAATCAATGATGGTATTGGAGACAAGGTTGCTGTGTTGTTTCAAAACATGTCTACTTTTTCTGTTGGCCTGGTGATTGGTTTGGTGAAGGGCTGGAAACTCACCCTGGTGACTCTGTCCACATCACCTCTTATAATTGCTTCAGCAGCCATGTTTTCTAGGGTAGGCAAAATGACTAATGTAGTGTCAACTGGAAGCAGGAATGTGAACTAGATATTTTACTGGGTTTGTATAAAAAAGAAGGCATTTCTATTTTTTTTCTGTGTCCCAAAATAGGAAGAAATATTAACTACCTTTCTATCTTCAAGTTATTTGGCTACAGTGAGGTTTGGTTTTAACACCTTACTAACATTTTATAACATTCCACTTCATTTAGAACCTAATGCAGTTTCAAATAATAGCATGGATAAAGCTTTATGTTGTTATACATTGAATGCTGGGAAAGCCTTGTGTTGTCTAAATTCCCAGATAAATGTGTTTCAATTCATTTCACTAGAACAGAATGAGAAAATCCTAAAACAGTAAACACCTGAGCTATTATGACTATTTTATGTCAGCCATTTCAAGTTTATATTTTTATAAGCCTCTGAATTACCATTTAAAATGTCTGCTAATGTATATTTTTATGTAGTATGTAAATGTTTCAATTTTTTTAAACAAACTTTGTATTTACATTTAAATTATATTTTTAGCACTTGTTATACTATATTAATCTTAATCTCTTTACAAGATATTAATCTATTTACAGCCTGGTTTTGAAACCAATGCTCTTTGTGCAAGGCAAAATATATATATATCTCTGCCAATATAGTTCTACCAATGTGTATACCCATTTCCTAGATTGGAGGCACAGTGTATTCTTAAGAGATGGAGTTTTATTTTGTTTGGGGGTTTTTTTGGAGTTTAAAATTTTTCAAAGCCAGTTGTTCTTTATGGAAGTCAAAGCCATAAAACTCGCTGAGTTTATTTGCTAGCAACATACAAATTCAACCAAACAAGAATTTTCAGCAATAAAAATATTCTGTGTTTGAATAATTCCTTCACAATAGACTTGGGTGTATAGACAGCAGATCTTTATTTAGTGTGACTTCTAGTGTTGACCTTGTAACACTTGTCAAAATCTTCATCCCCAGCTTATTTGAAATGAGGACCCCTCAGTAGGAAGATTACCCACAGTATGTTCCTAAAATCAGAGCCTTAACTGCCCAAGAAGTGAAGTGGACAATGAGTTTTGAAAGAACAGCAATGGGGAGGCTTCCCTGGTGGCGCAGTGGTTGAGAGTCCGCCTGCCGATGCAGGGCACGCGGGTTCGTGCCCGGGTCCGGGAAGATCCCACGTGCCGCGGAGCGGCTGGGCCCGTGAGCCATGGCCACTGAGCCTGCGCGTCCAGAGCCTGTGTTCCGCAACGGGAAAGGCCACAACAGTGAGAGGCCCGCGTACCGAAAAAAAAAAAAAAAATATATATATATATATATATATATATATATATATATATATATATACCTACTCCTACTTCCTTATTTTTCTCTAAGTCTTTGATTGAAATTCTTTTTTTCAAAGCTCTTTATTTTAAAAAAATTTTGTTACTTAATTACCATTATTGGAATAGTATTGTCTTCTATCATTTTTCTTAACATAGATAGAGCATTTTAATTCCATTTTGCAACTACATTTGGGTTGGCTTCCTGAAGACTTAAGCACCGATTTTGTCGTTACATTGTATGGGTTTTAAACAAGTATTTTTTAAATGAACATTTGAAACAAAGGCTTTTTTGTTAAATTGAAAAATAAATAATTACCCCCCCCAAAAGTCCACCCGCTTTAAATAAACAAAGCACAGATTCTTCCAAAGAAAGAACAGATGTGAATTCTAGAGTAAAAGTGCAGGTGGGAGATGAGGTACTCTCACTGGGGGTCCCTGATTTGTCACCTCCTTTAGAGAATTTTTCTTTGCTTGGCCCTTTGAAGGTTTTACATTAGTTTGTTTACAGAGTCTCTTTCTTTACAAATGAGGAGATCAAAGTGAAAGAATCCAAGGGGGTATTCCCATGTTTTGGGAAAATGTAAGCAAAGATAGGTGAGAGTTTCTCAATAGGATTACTGTTGTCATTTTGGGAAGGTAATTTTTTGTGAGGTTTCTCTCATCTTGCAGGTCCCTGGGACACTAAATGCTGGTAACAACCCCCAGTTATTGAGAAAATTGTAAAAGTACTCCCCCTAAGTTGAAATGTCCCTGTGAGATCCACCGCTAGAAAAAGAGGCTTTCTAGTGGTGAAATCCTATTCGTGGGAGTCGCTAAGAAGTCTGCCAATTGTTTTAGTTTGGAGTCTATTTTGCAACAATGTTACATATATTCTAAGAAAGAACTTCCTTAAATAGCTCACAGGGATATCTGGCAAGATTTCATTCAACTGTTGCAAGTTAGAAGATATAACTTTCACTAACTTGGTAGTCATGAAATTCACATAAATTATTTTGGTTGAAAATATGAAAAAAAGGTTCCTGTGGCTAGTTAATAATCTTTAAGTACTCAAGTTAGATCTCCTCCTTATATAGCGAGATGATTAGCGTTTTTCTCCAAAATTATGTAGCTTATTATACACATACATGAAACAAACATAATTAGATCTAAATTTGTTTTTAAGTGCCAAAGAATATTTTCCTGTTTATAATTATAACATTACATTTCTGAAGATAGGTAAATCATATTCTTATCCTAGTTTTATGGAATTTTTTCCCCATACTTTCCAATAGATTCTGAAAGGTCTGAATCTCAGAATTAAGTCTGGAGAGACAGTAGCCTTGGTTGGCCCCAACAGCAGTGGGAAGAGTACAGCAGTCCAACTTCTGCAGAGGTTATATGATCCTGATGACGGCTTTGTAAGTGCACCTAGCAAGATCACACGCAGTCCACACAATGAGATTTGGAAATTCCACCTATTACAGAGAGCTTACAGCTGTGTCAACTTTTAATTTTTAACAGTGGAACTGGGAGAGAAACCATATTGTTTTCTTTCCTGCATATTCATTCATTCAACAAATATTTATTGCACACCTACAAAGTGCCAGACCTTCTTCTAGGTGCTGGGAATACATTGGTGAACAAAGCATAAAAACCTCTCTTCCCTCATCAAGTTTACATTCTAATATGTAGAGACAGACAATAAATAAAATAAGTAAATTATATAATATGTTAGAAGATAATAAATGCTATAGAGAAAAATAAAATAGTAATTTGTAGTATGCAGAACTTATCAAGAATTTCAGTTTCTCAAAACATCCCAAAAGAATAATATCTGTAGAAAATATACTCGCTCATTTTTTTCTGTCATCCATATGTTGCACTTAACTTTCTCACCCTTGTAAAGAGCACAGAGAACAAGACTATGATAGTCACAGAAGCATAATTCTTAATGCTTCTATTCAGTTTTTCAACTGTTATTTTTAAAAGAAAATCTACTCTTCTAAAACTTAAATTTGATTTCTTAAGTCTTCATTTGGAGTATACTAGACTCATGTATCCATGCTAATACTGAATAAATAAATTACTGGATTAGCATTCCTTACATAAAGCTGTTGCGTAGAATATCCATGCCCAGACAGAATACCAGTTGGTGTGAAATACCAGAGTTATAATTATCAAACCTTGGCTTCTGTCATTGGAATATGTTGGGATAATAGGTAATGGTACTATCTATGGAGAAGACAATGTTCATTTAATATTATTTATAGCAGTGAATAGAGTGCACTTTTACCTTTTGCAGAGGAGTGGACTGTTGAAGGGAAGGAAGGATGTTTCCTAGAAAAAAAATGCAAAGGTCACATCAGTCTTAAAATAACAAAACTGCAGTTTTTTACATGTGTTTACATGATAATATTTGTGGCTCCTAGAGTATATATCCTCATAATACCTAATTTGTGGATGGTAGAGTAAAGATATTCAGGTAGTTTGGCCAAATTTTAAGTCATTTTTTTTAGATTTTATTAATTCCCAACTACCAGAAAAAGTCTATTGGCATTATACATGCTATAAATATTTTATCAAAATATAGTCAGTCATTGTTTCCTGAAATAACCTGCTTCTCAGCTTATGTTCTGGAGTAGTAAAAAGGACTCTAACCCAATGCAGTGAAAGGCATCACAACGTGATTCATTCCTTTGGATTCACAGATCACGGTGGATGGTAACGACATCAGAACTTTAAATGTGCAGCATTATCGAGAACATTTTGGAGTGGCCAGCCAAGAGCCTGTTTTGTTTGGGACCACCATTAATAACAATATTCGATATGGACGAGATGGCGTGACTGATGAAGACATTGAGAAAGCAGCAAAGGAAGCAAATGCTTATGATTTTATAATGGAGTTCCCCATAGTAAGTACACTATGTAGCCTATATCCTTAGCTTAAGTGTAAAGCACTGAAATACTCCAAAATAAGTTAAATAACAATAACATCTACAGAGTAGAGGGAGTGTGATTAATCTTTGCATTGTCCTAGGTGACACATCTGAAAATGAGAGAGCGTGATAACAACCAAAAGAAGAAATACATCCTTGAAAGGTCCAATTTTTAATCTGTTTAGTTCTTACTAGTTCTCACTGCAAATGGAAAAGAAAAAAATAAGGGCTATGTTAAAATATAACAAAGAAATATGAAACAAAATCATCAGTGCAAGCTAAGGGATAGCATGTATCTGCAAAAATGTTGGTTTGCAGCGCCATCTTGTGGCTAAGTGTGGGAATGTCACACCCAGTGTTCAGATCGGTTCTGTGATAAGGCAAAGGAAAAATACCATTGAATTTAGAAGTACATGGAGCTAATATTGGACAAGACATGTGAAATGATAGTTGGAAAGAGATACAGTAAACTATAATTTTGGGTATTAGGACATATAGGATCCTAATGGCTATTTAAAATTGATAGAGAGCTCTAAAAATATTTCTATTTCTCAAAGTATTTGTTCATCAGCATCCTCTGAAATTGCTGTGGAGAGCACCTCGTGAAATATGAAAGGATGAGATTTGAAAT
The DNA here is from genome assembly GCF_002837175.3 of Physeter macrocephalus. NCBI lineage: Eukaryota > Metazoa > Chordata > Mammalia > Artiodactyla > Physeteridae > Physeter > Physeter macrocephalus. The sequence continues at coordinate 75,459,250 of NC_041218.1, forward strand.
TAAAAACACAAATAAAATTCCAACATCCCAGAAGGCAACCATAACAAAAAAAGTTTGTTTTAATGGATATATTTTACAAACTACACTCCATAGGTCATAATAATTTTGTTCTCTTTTGTTTATTTCATAAAAACTTATGTTTGCCATTCATTACCACCTATCCCCATTATTTAGGGTCATAATTAGGACAGAAAACATTAAAGGCTTGAGGTCATTCTTTGCCGTGTGGTTTGGGAAAACACAGACTTCCTTTCTTTGACCTTTTGACACTTTCAGTGACTTCCTTTCCTCAAAACACCAACAATATTCAGTTTCCCACCTGGAATTAGAAAGTTTTCTGGTGCCTCTTAAGTCATTCCCTATAAGTTATGACTTGCTTTTACTAAAAGTCCAATATTTACACAAAGATGTCCCTTGCTATAAATCTAATAGTAAATCCTAAAGATATAATCCAAAGAACAAATTAAAGATGCTGGGTTATTATGATAGAAACTAAATTCCACAGCCATGGTTAACCAGGGAAATAAGAATAAGCATAATAATAAATAAAAGTTACAGAAGTGGTTAATTCGTATAGGTGAAAATTTAGGGAAAGCTATACTCAGAAATAAATACCATTACTCCTTCTATGATATACACATTTTTTTTTTTTTCGGTACGCGGGCTTCTCACTGCTGTGGCCTCTCCCGTTGCGAAACACAGGCTCTGGACGCGCAGGCTCAGCGGCCATGGCTCACGGGCCCTGCCGCTCCGCGGCATGTGGGATCCTCCCGCACCGGGGCACGAACCCGTGTCTCCTGCATCAGCAGGCGGACTCCCAACCACTGCGCCACCAGGGAAGCCCCACACATATTTTTGAATTAATATATTAGGATTAACTGATACTTGCTAGCCTTTTCCCATAAACAGCCATAAAACTGGCCAAAATATATGAGACATAGTACAATTGTTTCCAAGCACTGGATAAGAGGTATCACAAAACTGTGATTCCTGAGAGAAAGGAAACTCATTAAGAAAGTCCATGAATTTTCAGCATGCTTCCTGGGAACAAATTTCTGACCATATCTCTGTAAAATGGAATCCAGAGAGAACATGGCAGTCCCACTGAGCTAAAATGCAGAGATAGAATTTCAGGGCAGCTTAAGCAACTGGAGAGGCAAAATGAGAGAGCTGTGGACATGAGGTAGGGGGCAGAAGTCCATGTAGGCATCCCTTGGGAATCCTTCTCTGAGGATAAGATTACCCGTGGCTTACCAGAAAGCAGCTGCTACAAAGCCGAGAGTAGAGCAGAGAAAGTAGAAGTCAAGCAGTATAGTGGAGATGTTGAAAACACAACCCAGCCAGAGTGGAGAGGTCACATTAACACCATTTTTAATACCTCAGGCATATAGCTGAGACACCAAAAAAAGTCACACCTTAGGGGTAAAGACCACACCTTAGAGTAAGGCTGACTCTAGACCTGCTCTAACAAATCCTAAAACCAAGCCATGACGAGATCCCTAAAGGAGATAGAACTTGGATGTTGGGTCCTGCCAAGTTTTGAGACTTTCTGTAGATTAACCCCAACAAAGCATAAAACCAAGATTACATAGTTCAAGATGATCAGTCAATATTTGAATTGCCTATGAGGATAAAAATCAACATTTTCTTCGGAAGAAAACAGAATTCAGAGTCTCTTCAACATTCATGCACAGAATTCAGTATATATTCTACAATACCTAGATGTGCAAAGAAACAGGAAACTATGATCCATAGGCAAAACAAAAAAACTAAATGTTTACGCACTTAAGAAAAACTTCAAAATGCAAGAAGAAAAACTGGTACATCTGAAAGGAGAAAGAGACAAATCCACATTTTTAGCTGAAGGCTTTAGTACTTGATAGAAAAAGCAGGCAAAAAATCACTAAGGATATAGATGACCTGAACAATACTATCAACCAACTAGATCTAATTGATATTTACAGAACACTCCACCCAATAACAGCAGAAAACATTTCTCTCAAGTGCACATGGACTGTTCACTGAGCTAAACAATATTCTTTTTCTTTTTTAACATCTTTTTTGTAGTATAATTGCTTTACAATGGTGTGTTAGTTTCTGCTTTATAACAAAGTGAATCAAGTGTACATATACATATATCCCCATATCTCCTCCATCTTGCGTCTCCCTCCCACCCCTCTAGGTGGACACAAAGCACGGAGCTGATCTCCCTGTGCTATGCGGCTGCTTCCCACTAGCTATCGATTTTACCATTGGAAGAAAAAACTAATAAATTCAAAGGAAATATGTAAAGTATGTTCTTGGGCCATAATAGAATTAAAATGTAGAAATTGATAACAGAAATATATCTGGAAAATCCACAAATATTTGAAAATTAAAGAACCTACTTCTACATAACCTATGGCTCAAAGAGGAAGTTTCGAGGAAAATTAAAAACTATTTTGAAGTAAATGAAAATGCAAGATATCAGTATTTGTGGAATACAGTTGATCCTTGAACAACATGAGTTTCAACTGTATGTGTTCACTTATACATGGATTATTTTTTCAATAAATACATACTTTGGTACTACACGACCCACAGCTGGATGAATTCAAGGATGCGGACACAGAGGACCAACTGTAAAGTTATACTTGGTTTTTGACTGCACGGGGGTTGGTGCCCCTAACACCTACATTGTTCAAGCGTCAACATACAGTTAAAGCCCTGCTTTAAGAGAAACTTACAGCATTATGTGTTTACTTTTTAGAAAAGAAAAAGATATAAAATCTGTAAACTAAGTTTCCACCTTGAGAAACTAGAGTAAGAAGAGCAAATCAAACCCAAAGCAAGTACAAGAGAAATAATAAAGACTAGAGCAGAAATCAGTGAAATCAAAAACAGAAAAACATTAGAAACAGTCATTGAAACCAAAAGCTGTTTCCTTAAAAGATCAATAAAATCAGTAAAACTGTAGGAAGCCTGATGAAAAACAAAAAAGAGAAGAGAAATTACCAATATTGGGGATCAAAGAAGGTACATCACTATTAATCCCGAAGACATTAAAAGGTTAATACAGGAATACTATGAACAAAGATATGCCTATAAATTTGCTAACTTAGATGAAGTTCTATTCCTTGAAAGACACAAAATACCAAGACTCACTCAAAGAGAAGTAAATAGGTAACTTTAGTAAGACCTATAACTATGAAAAAATAAACTAGATCTCTAAATAGTAGCAACAACTACAAATAAAATTAAAATTAAAAGTGGCATTCACAATAGCATCAAAAAATATAAAGTAGAATAATGAAAGATCTGTAAATCTTCTATGTAAAAAAGATAGAACATTGCTGAGAGAAATTAAAGAATACCTAAATAGAGAGGAGCTTCAAGATGGCGGAAAAGTCACGGAGAGCAACTTCCTCTCCACAAATACATCAGAAATACATCTACACGTGGAACTGCTCCTACAGAACACCTACTGAATACTGGCAGAAGACCTCAGACATCCCAAAAGGCAAGAAACTCCCCACCTACCTGGGTAGGGCAAAAGAAAAAAGAAAAAAACAGAGACAAAAGAATAGGGATGGACCTGCACCAGTGGGAGGGAGCTGTGAAGGTGGAAAGGTTTCCACACACTAGAAGCCCCTTCACGGGCGGAGACTGCGGGTGGCGGAGGGGGGAAGCTTTGGAGCCACGGAGGAGAGCGCAGTAACAGGGTGCGGAGGGCAAAGCAGAGAGATTCCCGCACAGAGGATCCGTGCCGACCAGCACTCACCAGCCCGAGAGGATTGTCTGCTCACCCACCGGGGTGGGCGGGGGCTGGGAGGTGAGGCTCGGGCTTCGTCGGAAGCCGGGAGAGGACTGGGGTTGGCTGCATGAACACGACCTGAAGGGGTTAGTGCACCACAGCTAGCCGGGAGGGAGTCCAGGAAAAGTCTGGAGCTGCCGAGGAGGCAAAAGACTTGTTCTTGCCTCTTTGTTTCCTGGTGCGTGAGGGGAGGGGATTCAGAGCACTGCTTAAAGGAGCTCCAGAGACTGGCACAAGCCACGGCTATCAGTGCGGACCCCAGAGACAGGCATGAGTTGCTAAGGCTGTGGCTGCCGCCACCAAGAAGCCTGTGTGCGAGCACAGGTCACTATCCACACCTCACCTCCCGGGAGCCTGTGCAGCCCGCCACTGCCAGGGTCCCGAGATCCAGGGACAACTTCCCCGGGAGAACACACGGCGCGCCTCAGGCTGGTGCAACGTCATGCCGGCCTCTGCCGCCGCAGACTCGCCCCGCACTTCGTGCCCCGCCCCCACCCCAGCCTGAGTGAGCCAGAGCCGCTGCCGAATCAGCTGCTCCTTTAACCCCGTCGTGTCTGAGCGGGAACAGACACCCTCAGGCGACCTACACACAGAGGTGGGGCCAAATCCAAAGCTGAACCCCAGGAGCTGTGCGAACAAAGAAGAAAAAGGGAAATTTCTCCCAGCAGCCTCAGGAGCCGCGGATTAAATCTCCACAATCAACTTGATGTACCCTGCATCGGTGGAAAACCTGAATAGACAACGAATCATCCCAAATTGAGGAGGTGGACTTTGGGAGCAAAGATATATATATATTTTTTCCCTTTTCCTCCTTTTGTGAGTGTGTATGTGTATGCTTCTGTGTGTATTTTGTCTGTACAGCTTTGCTTTTACCATTGGTCCTAGGGTTCTGTCTGTCCGTTCTTTGATTTTTTTTTTTTTACTTTTTAAAATTTTTTTCTTACTAATTATTTTTTCTGTTTTATTTTAATAACTTTATTTTATTTTATCTTCTTTCCTTCTTTCTTTCTATTTTTTCTCCCTTTTATTCTGAGCTGTGTGGATGAAAGGCTCTTGGTGCTCCAGCCACACATCAGGGCTGTGCCTCTGAGGTGGGAGAGCCAAGTTCAGGACACTGGTCCACAAGAGACCTCCCAGCTCCACGTAATATCAAATGGCAAAAATCTCCCAGAGATCTCCATCTCAACACCAAGACCCAGCTTCACTCAACGACCAGCAAGCTACAGTGCAGGACACCCTATGCCCTATGCCAAACAACTAGCAAGACAGGAACACACCCCATCGATTAGTAGAGAGGTTGCCTAAAATCATAATAAGGCCACAGACACCCCAAAACACACCACCAGACGTGGACCTGCCTACCAGAAAGACAAGATCCAGCCTCATCCACCAGAACACAGGCAATAGTCCCCTCCACCAGGAAGCCTACACAACCCACTGAACCAACCTTAGCCACTGGGGACAGACACCAAAACCAACGGGAACTATGAACCTGCAGCCTGTGAAAAGGAGACCCCAAACACAGTAAGTTAAGCAAAATGAGAAGACAGGAAAACACACCACAGATGAAGGAGCAAGGCAAAAACCCGCCAGACCTAACAAATGAAGAGGAAATATGCAGTCTACCTGAAAAAGAATTCAGAGTAATGATAGCAAAGATCCAAAATCTTGGAAATAGAATAGAGAAAATACAAGAAATGTTTAACAAACACCTAGAAGAACTAAAGAGCAAACAAACAAAGATGAACAAGACAATAAATGAAATTAAAAATTCTCTAGAAGGGATCAATAGCAGAATAACTGAGGC
>NC_041218.1:75467037-75484765 GCF_002837175.3 Physeter macrocephalus
AAAAATACAAACACACGGAGGCTAAACAATACACTACTTAATAAACAAGAGATCACTGAAGAAATCAAAGAGGAAATCAAAAAATACCTAGAAACAAATGACAATGAAAACACGATGACCCAAAACCTATGGGATGCAGCAAGAGTAGTTCTAAGAGGGAAGTTTATAGCAATACAATCCTACCTCAAGAAACAAGAAACATCTCAAATACACAAACTAACCTTACACCTCAAGCAATTAGAGAAAGAAGAACAAAAAACCCTCAAAGTTAAGAGAAGGAAAGAAATCATAAAGATCAGGTCAGAAATGAATGAAAAAGAAATGAAGGAAACAATAGCAAAGATCAATAAAACTAAAAGCTGGTTCTCTGAGAAGGTAAACAAAGTTGATAAACCATTAGCCAGACTCATCAAGAAAAAAAGGGAGAAGGAAGAAAAGGGAGAAAAATCTACAAATAATAAATGCTGGAGAGGGTGTGGAGAAAAAGGAACACTCTTGCACTGTTGGTGGGAATGTAAATTGATACAGCCACTATGGAGAACAGTATGGATGTTCCTTAAAAAACTACCATATGACCCAGCAATCCCACTACTGGGCATATACCCTGAGAAAGCCATAATTCAAAAAGAGACATGCGGGCTTCCCTGGTGGCACAGTGGTTGAGAGTCCGCCTGCCGATGCAGGAGACACGGGTTCGTGCCCCGGTCTGGGAGGATCCCACATGCCGCGGAGCAGCTGGGCCCGTGAGCCATGGCCGCTGAGCCTGCGCGTCCAGAGCCTGTGCTCCGCAACGGGAGAGGCCACAACGGTGACAGAGGCCCGCGTACCGCAAAAAAAAAAAAAAAAAAAAAAAAGAGACATGCACCAAAATGTTCATTGCAGATCTACTTACAGTCGCCAGGACATGGAAGCAACCTAAGTATCCATCAACAGATGAATGGATAAAGAAGATGTGGCACATATATACAATGGAATATTACTCAGCCATAAAAAGAAACGAAATTGAGTTATTTGTAGTGAGGTGGATGGACCTAGAGTCTGTCATACAGAGTGAAGTAAGTCAGAAAGAGAAAAACAAATACTGTATGCTAACACATATATATGAAATCTAAAAAGAAAAAAAAAAGGTCCTGAAGGAACTAGGGGCAAGAGGAGAATAAAGACACAGACCTACTAGAGAATGGACTTGAGGATGTGGGGAGGGGGAAGGGTAAGCTGTGACAAAGTGAGAGAGTGGCATGGACATATATACACTACCAAATGTAAAATAGATAGCTAGTGGGAAGCAGCCACATAGCACAGGGAGATCAGCTGGGTGCTTTGTGACCACCTAGAGTAGTGAGATAGGGAGGGCGGGAAGGAGGGAGTCCCAAGAGGGAAGATATATGGGAACATATGTATATGTATAACTGATTCAGTTTGTTATAAAGCAGAAACTAACACACCGTTGTAAAGCAATTATACTCCAATAAAGATGTTAAAAAAAATAAAAAAATAAAGAATACCTAAATAAATAGGATGTACCTTATTCCTTGATTTAGAGATTGAATATTTTTAAAGGTATGGATTCTCCCCAAATCGATCTATAAATTTAATGCTATTTCAATCAAAATCCCAGCAGTCTTTTTTCATGTGCAGAAATCAACATGCTGATTACAAAATTTATTTGGAAATTTAAAGGACCAAAAATAGCCAAAAGAATTTTGATAAAAGAACAACAAATCTTGAAGACCTACAATAGCTAATTTTAAGACAGCAATTAAGACAGTGGTAATGATATAACAATGGACTTGTAGGTCAGTGGAACACAATGGAGAGTCTAGAAATAGACCCACACATACCTAGTCAATTGATTTTTGACAAGGTCAATGTAATTCAATGGGAGAAAGGAAAGTCTTTTCAACAAATGGTGTTGGAAAAATTGGATATCCATATGGGAAAAAAAAAAAGAAATGTGTCTCTTACCTCATACTATATACACGTATAATTTGCCATGAATCTTAGACCAAATGTAAAAACTTAAGCCATAAAACTTCAGAAATAAAAACTTAGGAGAAAATCTTTGTGACCTTAAGGTAGGCAAAAATTTCTGGGAAAAGCACTTATTATTTTAAAAAATTATAAACTGGGCTTTATTGAAATTAAAACCTTTTAAAAGACACCATTTAGAAAATAAAAAGGCAAGACACAGAGTGAAAGAAAATATTCAATACACAGACCTGACAAAGGATGTGCACCCAGAATATATAAAGAACTTTGCAAAATGGTAATTAGACCAAAAAATAAAATAAAATAAAAACTGGACAAAAACTTGAGCAGACATTTCACCAAAAAATAATCAAATGAGAAAATGTACATGAAAAATATTCAACATTATTAGTCACCAGGGAAATCCTAAGTAAAACCACAATGAGATACCATTTCACATTCAATAGAATGGCCAGAATTAAAAGGAATAACAATTATAACTTCTGGTTAGGATATAAAGCAATTAGATCTCTCTTTCATTCTGAATAAAGTGAAATTGGTACAATCATTTTAGAAAGAAATTTGACAGTTTACTATAATGTTAAACATAACACTTATGACTCAGCATTCTATTCCTACATATTTTTCCAAAAGAAATGAAAATATGACTACAAGAATATCATGTACATGAATGTTCTAACAGCTTTATTCATAATATTCAAAAAGTGGAAATAGCCCAAATGTTCATCAGCAGCTGAATGTATAAACAAATTGTTATTTATATAGGGTTGCCAGATGAAATACAGAATTTTCAGTAAAATTTGAATCTCAGATAAACAATAATTTTTAGTATGAGTATATCCCAAGTATTGTATGAAATATACTAAAAAAGTATTCCATTGTTACCTGAAAATCAAAATTAACTGAGCTCCATGATTCTTGGTGTGTTTTTGTTTTTTCTAAATCTGGCAACCCAAGATAGATGCACATTGTGAATAAATAGGAGTGAATTACTGATACACACAACATGGATGAATCTCAAAAATATTATGCTAGATAAAAGAAAACAGACCAAAAAAGTACACAGTGCAATTATATCAAGGCTGCAGGATACAAGATTAATATACAAAAGTCACTTTTCTATATACCAACAATGAACAAGTAGAATTGGACATTAAAAACACAATACCATTTATATTAGGACTCCAACAAATGAAATACTTAAGTATAAATCTAACAAGATACGTACAAGATTTATATAAAGAAAACTACAAAACTCTGACAAATAAAATCAAAGAATTAAATAAATGGAGAGATAGTCCATATTCATGGAAAGGAAGACTCAATATTGTCAAGATGTCAGTTCTTCCAACTTGATCTATAGATTCTATGCAATCTCAAAATCCCAGCAAGTTATTTTGTGGATATCAACAAACTGATTCTAAAGTTTATGTGGAGAGGCAAAAGACCAAGAATTGCCAACACGATGTTGAAGAAGAACAAAGTTAAAAGACTACACTCTCCAACTTTCCAAGATTTATTGTAAAGCTACAGTAATCAAGGCAGTACAGTATTGGTGAAAGAAAAACAAATAGATCAATTCAACAGAGTCCAGATAGTGTTTCTTTTGAAGATACCAGTGCATTCTAAAAATGTCTTTAAAACTTTGAAAATCGGTTCAGATTATTATTAATCTTCCTTAAAATCCTTGATTATCCTATGTTCTCATGTCTTTTATTCCTAGTCAAATTTTTCTTAGGGCTTCTCTTCACTACACTCTTTTAAAATAGTTGTTTGTTTTTACAAAGAACAAATCATAAGTCAATACCAGCCAGGCTGAAGTAGAGATTAAGCTGGCATTAAAACACAACTGTGATTGCCATTTCCTGTTCTAATCATCTGACCATGCTGCCTTCTGTTTCTGTTTTCTTTCCTATTTTTCATTGGAATCTTAATACCTTGGTAGGGGAAAAAGGAGCTCAGATGAGTGGAGGACAGAAACAGAGAATCGTGATTGCTTGAGCTTTAGTTCAAAACCTGAAGATTCTGATCTTAGATGAGGCTACTTCTTCCCTAGATACAGAAAGCGAATCAGTGGTTCAAGCTGCACTGGAGAAGGTAAGTGAGAAGATTCATTTATTATTTTCATATTCCTGGTTCAGCATTATTTTTAAATACAAGAAAGTATGGCTCCGTAGTGGATTATTTATTAATTTCAGAGCCCTCCTTAAGGTATGGATGCAGTGATTTGGAGGAAAGAAGAAGATGCCATACTTAGTGTTAAAAATATATATGAGGCTCATACCCAAGCAAGCATCCCATATATACCTCCGTTCCAACAGGTCTGCACTTTCCACCTTCCCAGAGTAATTCCACACCCCTACCACTATTACAATTATAATAGCATCCACCCTTTCTCTCTTGCATATACACCCATGGGATTTTCTTCTCTGGCCATTTTCTCCTCTTTGACAACCCCAGAGTACTCATTTTAACTTAATTTCACTTCAAGTGGAGAAGCATACAGTGTGGTTTGCCTTGACCTTGAACCATCCTCCTTCAACAGCGCTGGGGCCCTCACACTGTCTTCCTGCTCATTGCAAGCTCATTGCTCATTGCACATGCTTCGTGGCCACAATGCAGAATTGGCCCTTTACCATACTGCACTGCATCAGGGAGGGTAGTTAGTTGTGGTGATATGAAAAGCCACAGAATACTTTTTTCAGTGGCCGAACACTCTTTCAAATCATAACGTTCAAACTCTTCAGAAGGCTTAATGGAACTTTTTACTTTGTGCTTGTCTGAAAATGGGTTGTGTTTTTCTCTCTAAGAAAATTACAGGCTTTTTTTTTTTTTTTCTGCGGTACGCGGGCCTCTCACTGTTGTGGCCTGTCCCGTTGCGGGGCACAGGCTCCGGATGCGCAGGCTCAGCGGCCGTGGCTCACGGGCCCAGCCGCTCCGCGGCATGTGGGATCTTCCCGGACCGGGGCACAAACCCGCGTCCCCTGCATTGTCAGGCGGACTCTCAACCACTGCGCCACCAGGGAAGCCCCAGGATTTTCTTTTTAAACACTGATTTTGTGTGACCAGAAATGGATACTGGCAGCCAGAGTGCCCACTGCTTATTGAAAAATCTATTAGTTACTATTATCAACTTGCGGATCAGATTTTATAACTTTTTACCGTTGTTTCCATCTCACATGATGAGAGTGCCACATGTTGCTCATGATATTTCTTATTTTCATAAAATAAGCAAGTGATATGAAAATCCATGTTCATTGTGGACACTTTGCCAATTTGGTTCATTTTGGTGAAGAAGAAACGATGATTCCCTCAAAAGCATGTCTCATACTTTATTCATTTTTTTTATACTTAGTAACTAGGACAGGGCTCTTTTTATAGAATACACTCAAATTGTGTTTATTAACAGTGATGTTTAGTTACTTAGGGCTTGAATGTACTGAAAAATGATTACACTTAACCATCTCAATTTACAGTCTTTCTAGTTTTATTGAGATATAATTGATATACATATATAAGATTTTTAAAAAATACTGTAATAGGCTGTGAAGTTGTTTAGAGGTTAAATGTTGTACCCATTGTCTTTTCATCCAATATGTTAATCACTTCAGGCAATCAAAACGTGTTCAGACTTTTAAAATAAACAGTTGCTTAGTGACTTGATAAACTAATAAATATTTTTTTCCTACTGGTTGAAATGAAATCTATATCATAAGTGAAAAGAGAAGAATACAAAATGTTTGTAAACTATTATTCCAAGTATATATTTTTAAAATTCAATTATGTTATTGTTTTCCAGTTTTTAAAGGGGGTAATTAAATCAACATTGTAGAGATGTATGGGTATGAAACTGCTTTAAATAGACTTTGCTGATGTTTTATGGAGTGAGGGTAAATAGTAGCAAATGAGGTGACAGGTAGTGTAGTAAACTCATGAAATACATATGCTTCAGTATATCATTGACTTGTGGTGAAGAGGAGAGTTAAAATACAGGCAAGGAAATGAACACCCTAGTGCCATGAGAGTCCTGTACACCCACTACACAGATGGTGGTTGCAGAACCAAGTCTTTAAAGAGGTCCCTACCGAAGGAGGGTAGGGCATTCAACAGGCCTTGTTTCTGCTCATCTGTCTAAGACCTCTCAGACCCTGTGGCATGACATGGCCTAACCCACAGCAGTTAACAGATTTTTTAATAGCTCAAAATACCATGTAAACCACTAACCAACAAAGAGGGAACAATAAAATATATTATTTCATACTGGTGAATGCTGCATCCACCTCCCTCCACAGCCAGCCTTCAGATATCCTCCCAGCCCCTCCTCTCCATTACCTCATTGTCTTCCTTTTATATGAAACTCTAGAACTAGTAGAACTAATCTATAGTGATAAAAAAAATCAGATCAATAGCTTACTGGGGCAGGGGGTGGGTTTTGATTGAAAAGGGGCATGAGGGAAATATCTCTTGTTCTCACTTGGATTATTGCAATAGCTGTCTCTCATGCCCACTTCAATCTGTTCTCAACACAGCAGTCAGACGACATTATTAAAATGTAAATTTGATCATGTCGTGCTTCAGCTTCAAATCCTTCAATGGCTCCTTATCTCACTTCTTACTCTAAGTAAAAACCAAATGCCTTACAGTAGCTACAAGGTTCTATGGAGTTGGGCACCAAGCTCCTTCTGGAACCTGACACCCTACCACTCTACCCCACATTGGTTGCCCCTTAAACATACCATAACACTTATCATCAGCTAACATACTATATATGTATTTGTTTATTTTGTTATCTCATGTGATGCATTGTTTGTCTTCCTCTGAGGCGCCTTACATTATGTTTATACTACTTGGAGAATTAATAAGTAAACTGGTATATTACATTAAGCTGTGGGTTACCTTATTATATTAAGCCCAAGAAGTGGTTATTCAAAGCTGAAGTTAGGTTAATTATTACACATACACACACACGCACTCACACATGTTTTGGTGTGTCTGTCAGATATCTTACTTTCTCTTTATATATGGAATTGGGAATTTTTTAGATTTTTTCTTTTCCTTTTTTTTTTTTCTTTTCTAACCATTTGTAGCAATACTATAATAGTTGGGAACAGAAAGGGGATTGCTGCAAGGGGATTTCCTTGGCTGGAATTCAGCCAGGAGAACAAGGGAAACGCAGAGAATACCTCATCCCAAAAGCATCATGGGACATTTTACAAGCTTGCTTAATCAAGTTCACATTTATAAGGCTTGGTGTTAAATTATAGGCCACTAACTTCTTTTAGGATAGTGCTTCTCCCCCTTTGACAGATCAGAGTCCCATTGAGAATCTGACTAAGAAAGGGAAAAATAAACCACTGTAACTCTTCTGAAAAATCTAAAAGTGCACTTGTACAGAAAGATTTATATATAATATTGAGGTGTTCATAGACCCCCTGAAGCCATTCATAAGTCATTATTTTAGGTGTAATAAGGAACAAATGAACAATAATAACTAATTCTTACAAGAACCCAATGCGATTCGTACATTTATTCTCCTATTTTACAGATGTGCAAACTGAAGCACAGGGAGATTGAGTAGTAGCTAGGAAGCAATGAAGTCCGAACCTGGACCCAGACAATCAGCCCTCTAGTTCATTCATATAACCACCATGGTATATTGCCTCAAGATTATACACCTGCTAGGGTTTGAAGCCAAATTTGAAACCAGATCGCTCTTAAACTAGCCTCTTATAGACTTACTTATATGATCCAGCAACTCCACTTCTGGACATGTAACCAAAAAAATTGAAAGGAGGGACTCAAACAGATATGTGTATACCAATGTTCACAGTAGCATCATTCACAATAGCTGAAAGGTAGAAACAATGCAAATGTCCATTGACAGATGAATGGATGAACAAAATGTGGTATGTACATACAATGGAATAGTACTCAGTCTTAAAACGGAAGGAAGTTCTGATGCATGCTACAACATGGATGACCCTAGAAGACATATGCTAACTGAAATAAGACAGACACAAAAAGACAAATATTGTATGATTACACTTATATGAGATACCTAGAATAGTAAAATTCATAGACAGAAAGTAGAATAGAGGTTACCAGGGGCTAAGGAAAGGGAGAATCAGGAGTTATGGTTTAAAGGGTACAGAGTTTCAGTATAGGATGAAGAAAAAGTTCTGGAGATAGAGAGTGGTGATGGTTACACGACAATGTGAATATACTTGAAACCACTAAAGTACACTTAAAAATGTTAAAATTGCTTTAAAATTTTATATTATGTTATTTTACCACACAAAAAAAGAAAGATCTAAGCCTGAGCATAAAAGGATAGTGACACAGAAGGAATTGACCTCTCAGATCCAGCAGGACCCTACCCTTAAAAATGGTTAGAATGACAGCACAGCAAATATAGCCAATATTTTATAATAACTTTATATAGAGTATAATCTATAAAAATATTGAATCACTATGTTATACAACTGAAACTAATATAATATTGTAAGTCAGGTATATGTCAATAAAAAATAGTTTTAATGGTTAGAATGGTAAATTTCATGTTATCTATACTTTACCAGCGTTTAAAAAAAAACTATTTTCTATACAAAACCACACTGCCTTCTTAGAAAAGAAACTCAAACTGTACCCCAAATTGAAGCTGCTGTGTAGGACTGTAATAGACTTGTTTTTGTCCCCTTAAGCTGCTTATTTTGACCCTATTGTATATATAGCTAGGAAATTTTTCTTCCACAAATGAATTTAAATCATTATTACTTAGCAGGACATTTCAAAGTCTTTAAAAAACATAGAAAAAAACTAAAAAATATACAGCAAGGTATTTTCCCATGATATGGATACTTATCTTAGTGATTTCTGTGAATTTAAATTATTCCTAAGCTTTGTCCTCCCCCACAAATAAGGAAAACTCCTATATAAAATATTGATTTTCCTAACTCTTACCAAATAAGACATCTTTAATGTATTGTTTATTGGTCAGCACTCTGAGCTTGGTAAGACAGTATTACCTCCTAGAAGAAAGATGAGCTAATTATTTTAGTGCTTTCTTATTCACTGTTTACTTCATCGTTTACTTTTTGTTGTAAATTTCTCCACAAATAGTAGCTTGTTAATAAAGTTAAGTGAAGGAAAATGGTATTAAGTGACTATAAATAATTTTATTATCTTCAGTTGTTTGCTAAGTTATTTAGAAGTGAGAATGAAGAGATTCCAGGCTATAAAAAGAAAACATTGCTCTATAGTGTACTATTCCAAGTTCCTAATTAGGTAGTACACATGGCGTCAACTCAGCAAAGAGTTTAGATTTTGAATGTGTTTTCTTTTCTAAAGGGTCTTAACCTAAGCATGCATACATATTCACATGCAAGTTGAAAGGAAGAGATCGGTGAGGAAGTGAGTCCCTTATTAAATATAGCTTCTAAATGCCTGAAATTTTTCTTTTTGTCACCACGTTTTACAAAAGAGAAAGCATTCTCAGACAGGCATAGTGATGTGACAGTAATTCCATATTGTTCAGCTATGGTACCAATATTGACCCAGAAGAATGCCAAGCCAATTGGCTTTCAACATCATAATGATGTAGTTAAGACACCAAAATTCCTGTATGT
Organism: Physeter macrocephalus; assembly: GCF_002837175.3. NCBI lineage: Eukaryota > Metazoa > Chordata > Mammalia > Artiodactyla > Physeteridae > Physeter > Physeter macrocephalus. The sequence continues at coordinate 75,476,652 of NC_041218.1, forward strand.
CCCATATAACTACCATAGAGACTTTCTTATAGCAGATGATCGGTTAAAATTTGGTAGCTAAAAGATGTGGAAATTTGTTAAAGAGTAGTGAGAGGTTTGTCAGACTGTATTTTTGAAGTATTGGGTACTAGGGTTTTCCAGGAGCCTCTTGAGGTATGAAAGAAGGTGGGGAGGTGAGGTAGATGAGCAGGCAGGGCTGCACCTCCCCCCACCCCCGCCATCGACAATTCATATAGAGGAGTTACTCATTAACTTGTATGGTTTATTTACATATATCAAGCTTCCACATGTGCTTTCATTTGATGAAAGGATTTTTCATCTTAAAAAAAAGAGTTTGAAGACCATAGGACTGCATCATGGAGCAAATGTTATCAGTGGGCCCCAAGTCCACCTGAGGCAAACTTCCAGGAGGCAGTGAGTGGGAACTTGTGGTCCCACAGGTTTCCCACCTCATACTTTCTGTGAGACACTAGAACTCTGTGTTTCCAGGCTTCTCCAGAGAGTATATTACCCCTGTTAACTGACCCAGCAGTCAAATGCAGGCCCTCTCAAACGCTCACAGCTTTGCATTGTTCTCCTTTCTTTTCTCCTTTCTTTGCCCATCCTTATTCAAGGCCCATGGCCACCAATGGTGAAAAGCTAGCTGGTGTCCTCAGGCCCTTATCTCTGCCCTAGCAATTCTGGGAGGAATGTTTTAAAGCACCCTCTATTTCAAAATCCAAGCTAATTACCTGATGATTTATGGTTGTGCATGGAATTGTGAAGTAATCTGAAAATGCCAGCAGTGTCAAGTAGAGATCTTCCTGTTGACTTTTCGTTGGTCATATAACTAATTGTTTGGCTTTTAGCTTTGTATAAACTGTGAAGGAGGAGAGGAGATGCTAGGAAATCCTTTCAAATAGGTACTTTCTAGAAGAAATAATAGCAACAAAGACATATTGAAAATCTATCACACCTAGGCATCTGAGGGAAACAGTGGAATGGATTGCACTACCTTCCTTATCTTTACAGTAATTCTTGCTAAAAGACAAAGCATATGCTCTAATTTCTTTGATCAGTTTTCTAAGAGGCCTTGGCTTCCAAAATCTCTTCTCTGTTTTAAGTCTGAAATGATTAGTTTGGAAATTTTTTTTTTCCCCTATGGCTAGTATATCAGTTTTAGGTCCCACATAAGATGTAGTGAAGTTGTAGTCTTGTAGTGTACTTTATAGTACCTTAAGTGTGTATGGTATTTGTAGGCTCATTTGATAGGCCTTTGGAGCAGTTTTTCCCTTTTAAAGTATTAGGTGTTTCTGTAATTTATTTCATATACTCAGACACTAATTCATGATATAACAAATTAAATTGTAACATAATATAGACTTTATTCAAATGTTTGTAGTTTAGACCAGGAGCCTGGCAGCATAAAGATGATACAACTGGGTAAGCTCAGGCCATTCCTGTCTGGGGAACATCAATGCACACTAAGGCACAAATGTAGAAATGGTCATCACTTATTGTCAGTTTTCAGGTGTCAGATAACAGTATGAACTTTCGCAAAATAAGTAAACCTGCACTATGTGTAATGCCTAATAAGTGAAGAAATATGAGAATATATGTGTATAAAAATGCCTGTGAGCCCCTCTTTGAAGATGAGGAGAGCTAGAATAGTAAAAACCTGCACCAGGAAACCTTGTGATTCTGATTCTGTCACAAGAGGCTGCACACCATTCTCGACCTTTTCTAGTTGCAATCTCCTAATTGTTTGATTTTACAGCATTCTCTCTCCCCACATTCTCCTTTAAGTATGATGTGTTATATGTGCCCTTTTATATTTTTAAATTAAACTTCATATATATTACTTTGTTTTAAGAAATGTTTGCTAGTACTGTGAAAACCATTGAGCTAATTGGTAACATAGCTTCATCAATAAGGTTTGAGCTCTGTTTGCTTTTAGGAAATAATATTTGTAACCTCAAGGAAATGTAATTGAATCAATGGGAGAGATATGGGCCAGGAGCCTGGGTGTCTGGGTGTTTTCACTTTTGCAGTGATAGTTCTTCTAATGCATTCCCACTCAACAACAGTGTTCTTAACATTCTCTTTTAAGTCACTGTAATTAAGTCCTAGGGTCTCCAAGACCCAAAACAGAATTCAAACTTCAAATTTGAATGAGGGAACGGGAATCAGTATAGGCTGAATGTCTTACCCCTAAAAAGTAGGCACATCAGACAAACCCAAACTGAGGGACCTTCTATCAAGTATGTGACAGGTATTCCTCAAAACTGTCAAGTACCTCAAAAATAAGAACTATCTGAAAAATTGTCCCAGCCAAGAGGAGCTTAAGGAGACATGATGACTAAATGCAATGTGATATTCTGGAGAGGATCCTGGAACAGAAAAAGGATAATAGATTAAAATTAAGGATATCTGAATAAAGTTTGGAGTCTAGTTAATAATTAGTTTTATATTATTTTGTTAGTTGTGACAAAAGCACTATAGAAATCTCAGATGTTGACACTGGAGTATACTATGTGCAGGGTACATGGATATTGTACTACCTCTGCAAATTTTTTATAAGTCTAAAATTATTCTAAAATAAAAATTTTATTTAAAAAAACTAAAACGAAAAAGCTAATTACATTTTTTACTAATTTTTCATACCATTCATAAGAATGTTTCTATATAAGCAAGGCTTAGAATTACCACATAAAAGTAAATAAGAGACTGAGGAAAACAAAAAGCAAAGAATAAAAACTCATTCCCCAACTATTATCCACTCATCAGTTTAATAAAATGTCTATGTATTTGGCAATATGAAAAATAAAGGAAGCACTAAGCATTGCAGTACTTAGACCTCTCTTCTACGGCAGAGTATGTTACACATAAATATCATCTATAGAAACTCACATATGTCCATTATCAGACCTTGCTGAAGTTAAGAAGAAGAAATCTTCCTACCTACAATGCAGTTAGTTGCTCCTCAATCCGCTTTTTCATTATGTTTACATAGCATTCATTAAAATGTCTCAGTCTCATTGGGGATTCTTGCAGAAATTCAAGAATGGCCAGCTGGGGTGCTGTATACCGATGTTTCTTCTGTTTGACTTTCTTTTTCTTAACAGTTTTTTTGAGGTTTGATAGACTTACAATAAACTGCACATACTAAAGTACACAACTGGAAAAGTTTGGGCATATATGTATACCTGTGAAGCCATCACCACAGTCAAGCTTGTCAACCAATCACTCCCCAAAATTTTTTCATGCTTTTTGTAATCATTGCATCCCAACCTTCCCAACGCTTCTTCCCTGAATCTTAACAACCACTGATTTGTTTACTGCCACTATAGACTAGTGTGTATTTTCTAGAGCTTTATGTAAATGGAATCAGACGGTATGTATCCTGTTCTGTCTGGCTTCTTTCACTAAGCATAATTGTTTTGAGACTCGCGCATGTTGTGGAATGTATTAGTAGTTCCTTCCTTTTTTGTTGGTGAATGGTATTCCATTATATGGATATACCACAGTTTGAGCTATTGGTATTGATGCCCACTTGAGTTATTTGGTTTGTTTGCAGGTTTTAAATATTATAGGTAAGGCTGCTCTGAACATTCACATGTAAGTCTTTCTGTGGACCTGAGCTTTTATTTCTCTTGGGTAAATACCTAGGATTTGAATGGATGAATCTTATGATAGGAGTATGTTTAACTTTTTAATTAAGTGCCAAACTATTTTCCTTTTATGTTCCTATAATATATGAGAATTCCAACTACTCCACATACTTGTCAATACTTGATATATCCAGGAATTTTGATTTTAGAAATGTGTAGTGGTGTCTTATTTTTCTTTTAATCTGAGTTATCCCGATGACTAATGATGTTGAGCATTTTTATGTGCTTATTGACCATCCATATCTCTTCTTCGTTAAAGTGTCTGTTCACATGTTATGCTCATACCATTTTTTCTTTGGTCATTTGTTTTCTTGTCTTTGAGTTTTGAGAGTTCTTTATATATTCTTTCCATTCTGGATATAAGGATTTTATCAGATAACTGATTGGAAACTATTTCTCTCATCTGGGACTTGTCTTTTCATCCTCTTATGAGGATCTTCCAAAGAACAGAAGTCTTTGATTTTGAAGAAGTTCAAGTTATCATTTTTTCTTTTATAAATCAAGCTTTTAGTGTTCTACTTGAGAAATCTTTGCCAACTCCAAGATCACAAATATTTTCCCCTACACTTTGTTCTAGAAGTATTATAGTTTTAGTTTTACATTTAGGTTTATGATAAATTTTGAGTTAATTTCTGTTCATGGTGTTTTGTATGGTGAGAAGTTTGTTTCGTTGTTGTTTTGTTTTATTTTGTTTGCACATTGCAGTTGTTCCAGCAATATTTGTTGAAAAGACTGTTTTTCTGCATGGAACTGCCTTTACACCTTTGTAGAAAATCAGTTTGTGCATATATGTATGGGTCTATCTTTAGACTCTCTGTTATACTGATGTCTCTATGGCTTATTTTCCTTCTTTATATTTTATTGATTTCTGCTTGGATCTTTATTATTTCCTTTCTTCTTCTTACTTTAAGTTTAACTTGCTCTTCCCTCTTTGTTTTCTTAGGTTGAATCTGAGGTCATTTACTTGAGAAATGTTATTTGGATTCCAAGCATTTGGGGATTTTCCAGAGATGTTTCTATATTGAATTCTAATTTAACGATTTTGTGGTCAGAGAACATACTTTGTATGACTTGAATTTTTAAAAATTTATTAAGACTTTCTTTATGACACAGAATATGGTCTATCTTGGTAAATATTCTATGTAGACTTGGAAATAATGTGCATTTGCTGTTGTTGGGCAAAGTGTTCTATGAATATCGATTATGTGAAGTTGGTTAATAGTGTTATTCAAGTCTTCCTTATCCTCATAGATTCTCTGTGTACTTGTTCTATAAATTATTGAGAGAGGGATATTGAATTCTCCAACTATTATTGTGGATTGGATTTGTCCTTGCAGTTGTATCCGTTTTGGTGCCATGTATTTGGGATCTCTGTTATGATGGGCATAAACATTCAGGACTGCCAGGTCCTCTTGATGAATTGATCCCTCTATCATTATGAAGTAAACTTCTCTACTCTGGTTATGTCCTTTGCTCCTCAGTCTTCTTTTTCTGATACTCATATAGCCCACCCCAGCTCTCTTTTACTTAGAGTTATCATGGTATGTCTTTTTCCATCCTTTTAATGTAGACCTATTTGTGTCTTTATTTTAAAAATGTGTTTCTTGTAGGTGGCATACAGTTGGTTCTTGGCTTTGTATTCAGTCTGACAATCCTTGACTTAATTGGAGTATTTAGACCATTTACATTTAATGTGATTATTGATATGAATTAATTTAAATAGATCATTTTGCTATTTTTCTGCTCTTGTTCCTGTTTTCCTCATGTTCTCCCTTCACTTGGATTACCTGAGTACTTTTTATGATTCCTTTTCATCTCTTTTGTAAATTTATTAGCTATAACTCTTTGTTATTTCAGTGATGGGTTTAGGGTTTATAGTATATACCTTTAACTGATCACCATCTACCTTCAAATTATATTACATCACCTCTCATATAGTAAAAAACCTTACATTAGTATACTTCCATTCCTCCATTTCTGGCCTTCAAGCTATTATTATTATAATTATCTAATTATCTAATAGTAATATACATGTGTTATAAACTTATACATGTATTATAAACCCAATGCTACATTGTTTTCACTGTTGTTATTTTTTTTTTTGCTTAAATCATCAATTATTTTTAAAGAGATTTAAATAATAAGAAAAAAATTATATAATTTTCCATGTATTTATCATTTCCAGTGCTATTTATTTCTTTAATGTCCTTGTCTGCTAAATTTTACATCTGTGTTAGTTCTGGAGCAGTCCCCATTAATTGATTTTTCTCCTTGTTATTAGTTGTATTTTCTAGCTTTTTGGCATGCCTGGCCATTTTTTATTGGGTGTCAAAAATTGTGAATTTTACCTTGTAGGGTTCTGGTTATTTTTATATTCTTAGAAATATTCTTGACTTTTGCTGAGAGATGCAACTTTTACTTAGAAACAAGTTGACATTTTTTTCTTTGCTTTTAATTTTTGTTAGGCTATACCAGAGCTATTTTTAGTCTAAAGCAAATTATTCTCCACTATGGAGGCAGGACTCTTTTGAGTACTCACCCAATGCCCCTGTGAATTATAAAGTTTCGCATTCATGCTGGTTGGAACAGGTATGATACCCTCTAATCCTTTCAGGTGCCTCCTTCTCTAGCCTTGAGTAGTTTCCACATTCTTCTACAGTCAGTTCTCCATTGAATACTTGAGAGGGATCCTCTAAAGATTTCCCAAGTTCTCTCTGCATTTTTTCCCTCTATAGCACTCTTCTCTGTGAACTCTTGCTGTCTTGGTCTTCCCAAACCCTTAACCCCACCTCCTTAACTCAGCAAGTGAACCAACTCCACTTGCATTCCTCCTCCACACACTGCACCCTGAAAACTCTTTCAAGGAAATAGCTGGGGCAATTGTAGTACTCACCTTCTGTGTTTCAAGGGATCACTGTGCTTCATTGCCTAATAAATATTCAGTGTTTTGAAAACCATTTTTCCAGTTGTTTTCTTGGTTTCAGGTGGGAGAATAAATCTTATCATTGATACCCCATCTTGGTTCAAAGGAAAATTCTGTCTTTTATTTTATACAATTGACTCTTCATTTTTTGAGGCACTGCCTTGGTATTCTCCTTTCCCAATATATTTATTTCTTATATTTTACAAAGTTCAGAAATCACCCATTTTTTAAATCATACAGTATAAACTATTAGAGAGTAGAGTTTATAAATATTATTTAAATGAAGTATACATTATAGAATTGAAAATAGCTCTTTGGTATGCATGCTCAGTATTGTAAGATCACTATTAAGGATCAGTAATTCTCATCATTACCTGCATTTCAACACAAGGAGTTTAAATAGTTCTACTTTGTTCATGTGTAAAACTTTTGCAGAAGTGTACAAAAAGAGTAGGCCGAATGAAAAGCCTACACTTAGTGCTGGTGTAAGGTACAGGAAAAGAAAACTTGCAGTGTATAAGAAGCAGTCAATGCAAAGGGCTTTAGTCACATTAACAGGAAGACATCTCACAGAGATGCAGCAGGGTTTGTGGACTTAAAGCATTCAAAGGACCTGAGTGTGCGTTTCAGCATTACCACCTGCCTGCTATGTGGACTGACATCCATTACATAACTTCCTGAGCCTCAGTTTCTCTATCTCTTAGAGGAAAATAAGCATACTTTCCAAATCAGCTCATGGGACAGTGTGAGCAAAACCAAACAGAGACCTGTTATGGAACCTTTTAAACTCTAACATTCTTTAAAATGTAAGATATTTTCAAAAGTAATAATTATTTTTGCCATCAGTCGTTAATAATTAATCATATATATATAAATTAAGTTGTCTTAAGGAGTAAAAATAGAAAAAAAAGCAATAAACCGCAGCATCAACATTTTTACCTTGATTATCTTGTAACCTCTTAAATCTCAAAAACATGATAAAATAGCTTGTATGGAAAAAATAGAATCTAAGGGTTTAGAAAGACCTTAAAAGTCCTGAAACCATATGTAAATACAGAGTGATGGATAATTTGTAAAGAACAAATTTCATTTATATACACCATTCCCCTGTTCAGAAACTTCCCGTAAATTCTGTTCCATACAGAAGAAACACTCTTTAGAATTGCTTTACATTAACTAGCCCTAAATTCTATTCCTAGCTCCATGACCTTCCATTCTTCAAACAACTCTGCTACATGTGAACCTCAATATTCTTCACAAATCCATGCCCTTTTTTTAATTGAAGTATAGTTGATTTACAATGTTGTGTTAGTTTCTGGTGTACAGCAAAGTGATTCAGATATATGTATATGTGTGTGTGTATATATATATATATATATATATATATATTCTTTTTCAGATTATTTTCCATTATAGTTTATTACAAGATATTGAATATTGTTTCCTGTGCTATACAGTAGGATCTGGTTGTTTATTTATTTTATATATAATAGTTTGTATCTGCTAATCCCAAACTCCTAATTTATCCCTCCCCCCCCCTT
>NC_041218.1:75484855-75516864 GCF_002837175.3 Physeter macrocephalus
ACCCTTTGGCAACCATAAGTTTGTTTTCTATGTCTATGAGTCTGTTTCTGTTTTGTAAATAAGTTCATTTGTATCAATTTTTAGATTCCACATGTAAGTGATATCATATGATATTTATCTTTCTCTATCTGACTTATTTCACGTAGTTTGATCATCTTTATGTTGCTGCAAATAGCATTATTTCATTCTTTTTATGGCTGAGTAATATTCCATTGTATATGTGCACCTATCCATTCACCTGTTGAATGCATGCCCTTTTAAGCCCAACTGCCTGATTTGCTGTAGCCTCTATCATAATTACCCCTCATCTTTTTCTCCCTGGCAAACTACTATTCTTTCATTAAGACCCTACTCAAAATCATCTATTTGACAGTCTTCATTCAACTAGACAGTTAATCACTCTGCGCTCCTGTGGTATTTTTATATAACTTCAATTACAGATTTATTACTTTATGTTGTAATTATTTTTCTGCCTCCCTTATTAGCTCTCTCAAGGTTAAAGACCTTGACTTATCTTTGGGCTTGCTCTCAGTAAATAGTCAAGGGTCTGTAGCCTGAAGACAGTTAATAGTATGAAAGCTATTATTTACTGCAAAGTTTCCATGTTTGAGGCATGGCACCAAGAATATTAATCTGCGCAATAACCCTAAAATATAGGTAGCATAATTTTCCCCATTTAACAAATGAGGAAACTAAGACTCAGGGAAGTTAAGCAACTAGTCTAAGATTGCAGACCCAAAAAAATGGCAGAAACAAGACTCAAACCTAGGAACTGTGACTCCAGAGAACAGAAATGATGAAAAAAATATTGAAAATTAAGATTTCCTCTATAAACGTGTACTCTTTATGGTCTATATATGAGATTGCTTACCATTTGTACTTAATTAGCATGTAATACAATAACAGTTATGTCCATCATTATATATGTCAGAGTTACTGTACTGTGAGTTTTAATTGAAACAGTGGACTCCATTCCTAGTCTGTTGCTTGCTTATCTATTCATGTGGTGTGATGATCTGCTTTCAGACTAAAAAATTCAAGGGGAATTTGGTGCCAATCATATTGTCTCATTATCTTGTATTTTTTAAAAAGAGGTCTGAAACGCAGTAGGGCTGCTGAGGGCAGAAGTAACTATTCTATCTACTCTATGTGACAGGAGATGTAGGTTAACTGTAATACAAATTTAGATGCTTTGAATAATAATTACAGTCTGATTATTAGAATGTTATTGAGGTCATGACAAGAAGGAATCCTAACTTGGATAGATGTTAAATTATCTTTTTTTTTCTTTTTATCTACCTGTTTAAAGAGCTCTCTTAATATCTATGCTTGAGACAAACCAGCTAGGTACACCCACATGGAAACCTTTTTACCTTTAACAATGATCAGGGCCACCTACATGATTGTAGAGCCTAGTGAAAATGAAAATGTAGGCCCTCTTGCTCAAAAATTATTAAGAATTACAAGATGACAACAGCAGAGCATTAAACCAAGAATGGGGACCCTTCTAAGCATGGGGTCCTGAGCAACTGCATAGTTCATACACCCATGAAGCTGGTTCTGCCAGTGATCTCTTTACTTCCACCACAACTAGGAGGAAATTTAGATGACTATGATACAGTGACCTAGCCCCTCCTATGAACTTTAGGCATCATTCCTCATTACTAACCCAAATAATAACATTCTTGGTTGTTGGTTGGCTGAGTACAAAATGCGCGTGCATACACACACACATATACACATATCAAGTATATATATGTCTATACATATATTGAATATGTTTATATATGTGTATGTATTCCTGACATAAATATACGTGTGCATACATATATATGATATTTACAAATAAGTCTGTTTCAAGAGCCAAACTTAGTAACAATATCTACTTAATGCAGAAACCTAGGTTTGATAAGTTATAGTGTCTTCATTCCCAATCCTATTTCCCTGGGTATTTTTTAAAATTAAGACCCAGGTAGAATATTCGATGTATGTAGTAAGCATTTCTCTACTGCTATTTGGAAACTGAGTGGTATACATGATTTCTCTTTAACTTTACTGACCCTAGACCATAAATTCAAATGATTTTAAGTTATAATTACATCTCCTAGTTGTCCTGAAAAATTTCCAGTTTGCCCCTTTTGTCCCACTCAAGAGTGGCCTTCTTTTGATGATACTTTAGATGATCACCTTAATATTAGCCAAATGTATTAGAATATAACTTTCATCTTTTTTTATTTTAAATCAGGTGCTGTAAATATAATAGTTAAAAAGGCCTTTAATCAAAACAGTGTATTTTCAGTTTTTCATAATAGCATCGACTTTTTGCTCATGAGCATATAGATATTACTCATAAGAACAAAAGCTACTAAAAATGGAACATATTTTTCCAAATTGTTTTAGCTTTCTTTTAAACAAAAATGAAATACATGTACATTAAATAAAATTGAGAAAATTGAAACAAGAAGAATACAACACATAGGCCCAATAGTTAAATATTGGCACTCTTAGTATTTTGCTACATTACTATATAGGTGTCTTTTTCTACGGATAGATTTTTTTTAACTTAGTTATAACATGATGCAACTTTTTTTCCTGTATTTTTTCCATATAATATTATATCAGAAATCTGTTTCCACATTATTATTTAAGCTTAATAACTATTGTTTTCAAGTTTCCTTATAGATTTGGAATAGAGGAGTTTGAAAGAAATACTTATCTGCTTCATCAACTACTGCAATGGAGAGACCCTTTTTAGAGAATAGAGAACATCATACCAGATTCTAGTATACCAGTCTTTCCCATGACTGGCTGAAGCCTTGAGCAAGCTTCTAAAGTTTTCTGAGCTCCAATTTTCTTCTCTGTAATACATAAGGATAAAATATGAGAATGATAAAAATAAATAGCAGTAATAATAATTGTAATAATATTAACTGTCAGTCCTTGAATATCCAGAAATTTTTAGTGTGACTGTAGTATGCCAAACGTATCAGTTATTGTGCTAAGCATTTACAAAAAATATATTACCTTAGGAATAGTTAAGACAATCTTGTAGAGTAACAATAAAGCTAGAAGACTTAGATTAGTATATATAAAGACCTATAGACAAACTGAATAGTAGAACAATATACAGAATACAGAAACAGACCCAAAATAATGGTCACCTGATTTAATAACAAAAACTGCTCTGTAGTGCAATAGAGAAAGGATTTTTTTTTCCAAAAAATGCTGCTGGGACAATTGGTTAACTACATAGGGAAATGTCCATTGACTCCTACTTGACACCACACACAAAAGTCAATTCCAGATGAATTATAGATCTAAATATGAAAGGCAAAATGATAAAGATTGTAAAAGATAGAAAAACATTCACGTGACGTTGGAGTAAATAAAGATTTCTTAAACAGGGAACAATATAAATTATTAGAGAAAAGTTGATAAATCGGACTTCATTAAAATTTTAAATTTTATTCATCAAAAGACATCATTAAGAGAGTGAAAACACAACAATATAGGTGGGAAAAATAATTGTAATACATAGTATCTGACAAAGTATTCATATATAGAATATATAAACAACTTCTGAAAATTGACAAGAAAAAGATAGTTCCAATAGAAAAACAAACAAAAACATACAGTTCACAGGAGAGAATATCCAAATTGCCACTAACCATATGAAAAGTTTTTCAATTTTATCAGTCACCAGGAAAGTGCAAAAATAAGCCACAATATGATAGTATTCACCTGCCAGACAAAGAAAATACCAAGTGTTGGTGAGAATATAGAGTAAACGTAACTCTCTTTCACTGTTGGAAAACATTTGTAAAGTGGGACAACCACTTTGAAAAGCTGTTTGGAAGAATCTAAAAAAGCTGAGCATATGACTCAATAATTCCCCTCCTAGGTATACAACTACTAGAATTGGGGACATGTGTTCACCAAGTAAATATGTGTAGGAATCTATTCATAATAGGAAAACCCTGAAACTACCCAAATGTCAATGACCAGTAGAATGGAAAATAAATTGTGGTATCTTCACACAATACAATACTCTTCAGCAATAAGAATGATCTCCAATGATATAAAACAAAATGGATGAATCTCAAAAACATAATGTTAAACAAAAATGCCTGGACATAGAAGGGTATGTACTGTATAATTCCATTTATATAAAAGAAAAAAAACTAAACAAAGTAAATCTAAGCTGTTAGAAATTAGGAGAGTGGTTACCTACCGTTGGTGTAGGTGAGTGGTAACAGTGATTAGAAGAGAGCTTCAAGAGGGTTTCAGGGTTCTGGTAATGATCTGTTTTGTAAACTGGGTACTATGCATCTGGATGTAATTGGTTTGTGAAAGTGCATTATCTGTACACTTTTGTGTACTTTTCCTTATGTATTGATATATAATATTTGTTAAAAAGTTAAAAACATATTATCTTGAATCTGTACCTCCATTTTAGAGATGAAAAAATAAGAAATAATAAGTTTAAGTTACTTAAACTTAGTTATTTTTAGTTACTAATAGCCAGGCAGTTGTTAGGTGGCTCAGATTAAATGGTCTTTATTTTCCTTTCTAGTTCTAAGATACTATGGTTTTATAAATCCACCAATTTGGAATCTAACTTCCTGCCTTTTTATTTTAATTTCTATCGGCCTCCCTAATCAAAGTTTTCAAACTTCTATATCCAGAGGTAAGATTCTTTGATACTTAAATAATACTATAAGAAGTTTTCTTGAATATTCAGAGTTTGTTATTTCTGCTAATTTATATTTATTTTCTATGCTTATTGTTTTATAGGCAAGTAAAGGTCGGACTACAATTGTGGTAGCTCACTGGCTTTCCACTGTTCGAAGTGCAGATATGATTGTGACTATAAAAGATGGGATGGTGGTGGAAAAAGGAACATATGCTGAACTAATGGCAAAACAGGGTCTATATTATTCACTTGCAATGTCACAGGTAATGTTTACATGACATAATGTTATGTTTGCAGATTTTTTTTTGACTTTTCAGAAATCACTCCATGCTAGAAAATAGAAGTCTTGAATTATAATCTTAGGTTTCACAAGGCAACCAAGGTTTATTTATAGTTCCTTAGTGAAGAAATTCATTGAGTCTAATATCCCCAGCATTGTGCTAGATAATGGTGAAAGTTAAAGAACTAATTGTCACATAGTACCTAATATTTGCCAGGCACACTACAAATAGGCTTCAAATCTTGTATGTGGCAGATCCAGAACAATCTGACTCTATATTCCGTGATCTTTTTGTTAGAACACAAAGAAATATAACACACAATCCCTACTTAAAGACTTAAAACTTAGCTACAGAGGCAAAATGCAGAATCATGCATACAGATGTTACAAGTTGTAGAAATAAGAAGCAAGATTGATGGGGATATAGGGAACTAGATTACCCATGGAAGTATTCATGAATAAATCTTGAAGGCAAGAAGGTAGGAGGGGGACTTCCCTGGTGGTGCAGTGGTTAAGAATTCGCCTGCCAATGCAGGGGACACGGGTTCAATCCCTGGTCTGGGAAGATCCCACATGCCTTGGAGCAACTAAGCCCGTGCGCCACAACTACTGGGCCCGCATGCTGCAATTACTGAGGCCTGTGCGCCTAGAGCCCATGCTCCACAACAAGAGAAGCCACCACAATGAGAAGCTCGCGCACCATAACAAAGAGTAGCACCCACTCGCCACAACTAGAGAAAGCCCGCGCACAGCAATGAAGACCCAATGCAGCCAAAAATAGATAAATAAAATTTTAAAAATAATAAAGGTAGGAGGTGAAAAAAGGAGGAGAAATCTAGGTAATGTGGAAGTAATAAGGAACTTGGTTTGTAACTAAACAGAAAGGAGACCAGCCTTCCATGAGTAATGAGTGTCGGGGGAATAATGGAAAATTTGGATAATGAAGGTCAGATTATGAAAAGGCTGAGACTTCCTGTGTCGGAAGCACCTACCCCAGTGCTTGGCATAGTCAAAATCTATCTGCTGAATGAAAGGATGCACACATATATCCATACCGTGTACACACCAAATTCTCACAGGTAGACCAGAAAGCTCATATTAGGCAATGAAGAGGAGGCACTATAATCCTGAAGGCACACTGACAAACTCCTGTTTTTGAGGATCCACATGTTTGCATGCATATGATCTACCCTACTGAATTTCACATGGTTCTTTCATTAGGGCACATTAACATAAGTGATAGTGATTAGGCTCTAGCTCTCTTCTTCATTCTGCCTTCATCTCTTGGTCTGGAAGGCAGCCTTCTTTCCAAGGGGTCTTCTGCAGACAACTAATATCAACCTTTTTTGGTTTATTTTACTTCTTCAACTTTCTGATTATATTTTTGATATCAACATTATTATTTTCACAAATTAGGAAATTTAGAAAGTTATGAGTCTCCATCTCATCAAACTTAGAATTTCAAACCCCAGCTTTCTCCACAATTCTAGAATGAAGGATTTTTAAACACATCCTCTAAAGCAATGATAATAAAAAAAATAAAAAGTTTGAAAATGTAATCTTATATTGATTTAAAAACTGCTTGATTCCAATTTTATTTTATATTAGGCTATATTTTTTTAAAAAAAATAAAATGTACATGTTATTTGCCAGTTGAATTTGCATGATTTTCATTCCATAGTATACTTAATAATTTATGAAGTTATTAAGTTCAATATTTTCAAACTAATAATTGTAACAATAAAAGGAAATAACTGTAGTCAAATTAACCCTATTTTGAGATTTTAAAAAACTACTACACTCAGATCTGTCTTTGAAGCAACACTTCTTTATTTTTCATTATAACTAAACTAAAACTTCATTTTTAGGTGTTCGGTGAAAGAGTTCCACAACACAAGGAAAACAAAAATGGAGTGTTTGTGGTATAAGTGTATAAAAATTTAAAATACCTTATTCAAAATGGATTAGTACTATCTGATTACCTAAAATAATGTTCATTCTGATATAATAATACAATTTTAAATATTAATACTCAATGAACAGCTCTAATATTCTGGGAAATGTATAGTAAACATAACATACGTGATATCTACATAAACAGTACCACATTTCTGAAACTCTGTATGCATTTATTTGCCACTATTGCCTATAGTGTCCAAATGAATCAATTCATGACAATTCATGATTTTCATAAGTATTACAAAGTTAATGCTTCTAAGAAAATCAATCCCAAAAAGCAGCATAGGAAAATGGTTACAGTCACAAGCTCTGGAGACACAGCAAGTTGAAATCCTTACTCTGCCACTTAATAGTTTTAGGACTGTGGGTAAGTTGTTTAAATTCTCTGTGCCTCAGTTTTCTAAACTGTAAAGTGAGGAAAATAATAACATATTAATTAATTACACTGAGTATTAAATGAGTTCAATTATGTAAAGTACCTAGAATTATTGTTAGCATAATAAATTTTATTATATTACCATTCTTAGCATTAGCGTTTGTTATCCAATCAAACTTTTAAGGAAAGTTCAAACCATGGTTATTGTGTAATCAGGTGCAGATTTAATGCTGTAATTATTTATCTAGGATGTACATAATTATTTACAGACATAGTGAGTCTGTGAGCTTCCTTTAGTGAGTTTTCACACAAAAATGAAATAAAAACAGGTAGAGATACATACATACCAAAACTTCTTGTCATTGTTATTTTTTCTAGCAGCCTTCTCAGGAAAAGGAATTGTCTTTGATCTGTTAAAGCACCTCTTTAGAAAATTTTATTATGAGATGTAAAAATTTTATTTTAAACTTGCCGCAAAGTAAATAGCTCCTGAAAAAATGCCAAATAAAAAATTTCTTTCTTGGTAGAGAAATTTACTGAAAAAAAGCAAGTGATAGCATAAAGGAATGTCTGAGTAAAGATATTAGTATAGCTGGTTAAAGTTCATGGTAGTTTGAAATGCTTGATTAACAGTTGTTAATCTTGTTAAAGAATCACAGTGTCCCTGGGAAGCCTTCCATGTACATACTCTCGCTTGCACCTAAAATTATCTAAGTCTTTCCATCTCTACTCCCCACTACGGTCACGGCCACCATCACCCTAACTGGCCTCTTCATTTCCATCTTCACCCCTCCTCCCATCTCTTCACTAGGAAGTCACACATTTACTCACACCACATTCAGATGAGCAGAGGATATGTAACTCCTTTATTTCACTGAAACTGGTCTTATTTCTTGGAGTAGCAAGAAAAACAAAAACTAGACTTAGAGCAATCTGGTTTAGAACTTTTTCTAGTCTATGATTTAAGCAGCTTTAAGGTTAACTTGATGGCTTTGGAATTTCTCATTCTTTTGGAGCTGGCCCCACCAATTTTGCTTTTTGGTCAGATTGGAATGGGCAGCAGTGGCAAGCCTGGAAAATGTTATTGTCTCCTGAGATCTATCTCAGGCCCAGGACCAACCTCACATTTAACTGCCTTCCTATATGTTATCAATTTGTAAGCTCCAGAGAAGGCTGGGAAGAAGGGATCAGAGAGAGGGTATATTTGAGTCATCTCCCTCACAAACTCCTTTTACTAAGATCCGTCCTTGCTAGTGGAATAATTGTTTTGAATTAAGACATTGTTTTCTCTAGTTAATTGTACAGGTCTTTGGGGGGAAAGGCACAATAAAAACTATTGTTACTCGCTAACATTTTAGTATGAGTTGGGCTTACTGTCTCTGTATCGAGTCTGAAAACTTTAGCAAGAACTGCTCAGGAATACACCACTTTCAAAAACAGAGGCATTACAATTTTAGAGGGAGGCTTAATAAAGTTGCTTTGAATTTTTAAGGCATTCTTCTAGTGGTAACATCTATATTCTTCATTTAGGATATTAAAAAAGCTGATGAATAGATGAACTCAATGGCATATTCTACTGAAAAAGATATCAGCTCAATTCCTCTGTGCTCTATGAATAGCATCAAGTCAGACTTTACTGACAAGTCTGAGGAATCCATCCAAAATAAAGAGGTAATGATTCAACTATCAACAAGTTACCAACATGTTCTCCAGTGAATTTTGATACAATCCTTATAACATTTAGAACTTATTTACAATAAAATGTTATTATAGCACTAAGTTTACCAAACCAAATTCTTTCCTGAACTTCACTCTAACATCACTGTGACACTATAAGAAAGAAGCCCTCAAATAAGACTGCGTTTATGTCAGAGGAAATTGTTGAGGCAAGAAATCTCATGAGAATCCTTTCCTATGTGGCAAACCATGGGTAAAAACATTGGCTCAGGAGGTGTGGTACAGATCACCAACAGTGATGCTCAAGATCAATTTGAGTCATATAAGGAGCCAAACCCACTCCACTCACTGGATGCAGATAAGGACTAGCATGTACGGGATCCAGTCCTCCAATCCCAGGGTACGACCCTAATAGCTTTGTTCAGTTGGGCAAGGAGCACTTGTTTCATGCTTTCTTCCCCACTCTTACCCCCAGGCTCTTCCTGAGTCCAGATCCAGATCACCAGATCACCCTGCTTCAACCCTCTGTACATCTCATACCACTCAGAACTACCTCTCTTCAGTCTCCACTCTTACCTCAAGTCTAATTTCTCTATCCCGTTCAGCCTCCCTTCTCTTAACATGCCCAGCACCTACTTTGGACCTCAACCTCCACTCTAAACACTTTCCTCAGTGTTCTTTCATAAAACATCGTTCCATCTCACCTCAGCCTGTGCTTCTTCCAGCCTCCCCATTCCCTAAGCCCGACCCTCTCCTCAACCCCAGTCAACCTCACTCAGCCCCCTTTTTCTGCTTCTCAGTTGTAACCTCATACACCATGAAATCTCTCATCCAGCCCTTGAATATTAGCTTCTGTCTTCCTAACCCCCAGTCTCCATATCATCCCACTCCTCTCTTTGGTCCACCATTTCCTCCCAAACTGGAATTCCCTTCTTCTCCTTGGGTCTGACAGATACTTGAGGTTGACCGCCCATTAACTATTCCCACCACCTTCCTACCCACCCTTCTCAGTCTCATCTGCCAATTATCAGCCTGAAGCCCTGGGATTATCTGCCCCAAACCTCCTCCTCTGCCCTTCTCCGGCATTGCCAGTCTACTGCTTTTAATTCTAGATTCAGTCTTTCCCTTTAGGTACGTGGTCGTACATAGCATTCACACATATTTTTTCTTATCTATTAATTTTCTTAAAAAAATCATTCACGTAAACATGCAAAGAAAAATATTAAGTAAATAATAGCATAGATAATTTGCCATATGGCAAAAGGCCTGAGTATAAGAATACAGTACAGGGCTTCCCTGGTGGCGCAGTGGTTGCGCGTCCGCCTGCCGATGCAGGGGAACCGGGTTCGCGCCCCGGTCTGGGAGGATCCCGCATGCCGCGGAGCGGCTGGGTCCGTGGGCCATGGCCGCTGAGCCTGCGCGTCCGGAGCCTGTGCTCCGCAACGGGAGAGGCCACAACAGTGAGAGGCCCGCGTACCACAAAAAAAAAAAAAAAAAAAAAAAAAAAAAGAATACAGTACAAGGGTTTGTACCATATTATAAAAAACACTGTGTGAAAACATCTATTAATAGCTGTTGGACCTGCCACTGTAATTGCTGCAAACAAAATGAAAATGTACCTCAAAGTCTGCAAATTCACTAGGTCTATAAAGTGGATTTTCAAAACCTAAGAAAGGTGAAATTCATAAAATTAAAAAGCAACTTCCAGACTTTGGAGAAAATGGTAGGGTAAATTTACACTCTGATACAACTGCTCTGCTCCATACACACAGGAATGATAGATAAAACACAAAAAGAGAAAAGCCAATTAGACATACCCAGGCTCCAAAACAAGATAAACATCTCTACCAACCAGAAATAGAGCAAAAGTACAAAGTGGTGAGCTGTGCTACAGTCATGGACCTACTCTTAACAGGAGGCTGCAAACTTGGTTACCAGTGCCTGGAGCTATAGCGAGTACAAAGCTGAGAGCCTGGAAGGATAGTCTTACAACCAAGAATTGAAACAAGCCAAGCAACAGCTCCATGGCCATATTTGTAAAGGATTCTTTCAGCCTGTGGTATTGCAGTGAAAAGTGAACAAGGAAATGAAGGGACTATAAAAATGAATAACAAAATGAAAAATGTGAAGCAGGATTTTAGAATAGTTAATGGGAGGTTATATTAGTCTGGGTTGAGTCAGGAGACAGAAACCATACAATGATTTTAACAGAGAAAGTTTAGTGTAATGAATCATTAGGGAACTGGAGTAATAGGAATTGGCTAGTGGAAATTAAGGGAACTCTAAAGAATGCAAAGGTCGCAATAAAAAGTACAAACCATCACTCCTGGGGTGAAAAGAGACCCAAGGAAGAGCCCTCATTATTGCCCGAAACTGAAGCAGAGATACAGGCCTTACTGCAAAGGGCACAGCTTTGGCTCACTGGATAGCAAAGAAGATGCCCAGGTACCTCACTGGTGGAGCTTGCTTGAAATCTGTCCTCCAAGGTGCCAAGGGAGACCTTCCACAGGGAGGTTCTGAGCTTCAGAACCCACTAGGTGCCAGCAGAAGCTACTGGGCACTGCTGAAACCAGGGGCTGGAGAGGTTGCCTTCTGCAGGAGTCAAGTGCAGTTCTGTGTATAAGAGGTGCAGACATCAGCGACCTGGTTGAAACAATCCTGTGCTGTCTGGGCCCCATGGTTACTCTTCTAATGGGTAAGCCAAGAGCTGGAGAAAGCGCTTGATGCCCAAACACAGAAGAAAATTGCACTCTACAGGCACCCAACTCTGAAAAAACTGTGCAGGCAAAACAGCAGAGAAAAAAGTTCATCATGCAGGACTTTTCCCAGTAAGCTACCAGTAAGAGCAGGAAGAAAAATCCCCTCCTACAATGTCTTTCCAGCATCCTCTACTGACAGAGCTTGACATCTCACCAACTGGTAAAAGAGAAAAGTTTATCAGACAAAAAGGTGGCTTTGGACCTAAGAAGCAAAAAATCAGTAACCAGGACAGAGCTGGTATTATTTTAAACAGGGGGATCAGCAAACATAAGGGCCTGGAATTGGGAGCCACAGTGACTAAGGAGGAGAGAGGTGGGCAGAGAAGTGTATGAGATACTCAGGGACCAGATCATGTAGTGCCTTGTAGGACATAAAACAATTTTGGATTCTATTCTTACTCTAATAGAAAGTCATTGGGGGTTTTTAACCAGTGGTTCATGACTCACAGGAATTAACCTGAATGGGCAAAAAAAAAATCCCAACTATTTTTTTCTACCTATACTTGATAGAAATTTAATTTACTTTATGAATATAAACAACAGACTACATTAGTATTACCAGGGCCTGTGATGTCACCAATGAAAATCAAAGAACTATTTATATCACATTATAGTTATTACAGATATCTTAGAATATCTTTTTTTTTTTTTTTTTGGCCATGCCATGCAGTATGCGGGATCTAAGTTACCCAACCAGGGATCTAACCCATCCTCCCTGAAGTGGAAGCGCAGAGCCCTAAGCCACCAGGGAATTCCCAGGATATCTTTATATTCATCACTATTAGATCTTGTTATTTAATGTGTCAATAATGAAGCACATAACTATATCAGAACTTCGAATTTTTTGTTAAACATTTTGAATATTATATCTCAATATAATTGGCTTTCTTTGAGACGTGTTATTTGGTACATTGTTATAAATTATTTTAGGAAGGATTCCATAGACTTCATCAGTTTTCTGAAGGGGTCCATGACACAAACAGGTTAAGAACTGTAATGACCCATATGGGAAAAGAATCTAAAAAAGAGTAGATATATGTATACGTAGAACTGATTCACTTTGCTGTACACCTGAAACTAACACAACATTGTAAATCAACTATACTCAAATTAAAAAAAAATTTTTAATCTACTTTAAAAAAAAAAACTGTTGCATGAGAGGGTCTTATTCAGAAGGGTGCATGAACTGATTTGCTTGATGTGGCTGCTGTGTGGAGAATGGTACTTGGGAGCCAAAGTGGGATCAGGGAGAGCAGAGCAGAGAAGAGATGATAGTGGTGAAAAAAAATGGACTGATATGCCTGACTAAAGCAGTCTAAGGAGAAATAAAGAATAGATGGAGGAGCAACTAGGACAGGAGATTGAGACCCAGGATACTGCAAAATTTAAATTCAGGTAGAAAAGCAGTAGCCAGAACAGGACACCTAAAGAATGGCTGGAAAATAAAAGGAAAGCTAAGATTGTGTGGCATCATAGAGGCCAACTAAGAAAAGTACTACAAAAAGAGGAATAGACCATTTATGTCAATTGCTGTGGAAACCAGATGAAATTAGAGATTTCTACTTCCAGCCAAGATAGGTTAACAGGGACGAGATTTACCTTCCCGCTTGACACACCTAAGAAACTAGAAAAAAGTATGTGAAACAGTTTTCTAACATTGGACATCAGGCATAACAAGACAGTGATCCCTGAGGAAAGGGAAATAAATGAAATGAATCTTATCATTGACCCAGGTTACTGTCAAATTATAAGCCTCAGAGCTGGAATGGGAACCTAAGCAGAGCCCAGGAGGCCAAAGTAGGCAGTCTTCAGAGCAAAGCAGAGGGAAGAGAGCAGCTCAGAGAGAGAGAGAGAGAGAGAGTTCCAGAAATATGCAGAGGTTCTCCCTTGACTCTTCATCTGAGTACTAATTAGTGCATTTACTGAGAAAACTGACAAAGGCAAAGGAAAGTATAAGAAGGAACAATCCTTGGAGCTCACAAAGGGCCAGGAATAGTTCTTATTAAACCAACCAAAGTGAGGAATCTCTAAATTCATGGAGAATTGAGTTGAATCTTAAGAAAAATATTAAACTCAGAGTGGGAAAATTATTCCCAGACTAAACTCAGCTCTGAGCCCAGCAAACAAAGCCCAAGAGCAAATTTCAAAAGTATCAAACTGTTTCCAAGTAATTTAAATGTGTTCCAGAACAAAGTTCAATAATATATATAAGAATTCAAAAATAACCAATGAGTAAAATTTACAATGTCTGGCATCTAATCAAAAATCTCCAGGCAAGAAAAACAGCAGGAAAATAGTACCCAAAATGAAGAAAAATAAAAATCAATCAATAGAAATAGACCCAGAATGACACACTTGATAGAAATAGTAGGAACATTAAACAATTATTATAACTATATTTTATATGTTCCCAAAGGAGAGAGGGAACCAAAAATCATTTGAACAAATAATGAAAAAAATTTTCCAAATTTGATGAAAACTGAAAACCCACAGATCTAAGAAGCTCAATAGATTCCAAGTGCAAGAAACACAAGGAACACTATGCCAAGGCACACCATAGTCAAATTGCTTAAAAACAGTGATAAGGAGAAAAATTATAAAGCATCCAGAGAAAATCATCACAATTTGTATAAAGGAAAAAACAAGAAATATCACAGAGTTCTCATTAGAAACAATGCAAACCATAAGACAATAGAGTAATATCTTTAAAGTAATGAAAGGGAAAAAACTCAACTTAGAATGCTACCTGCAGAAAAATACCTTTCAAAAATGAAGGCAACATGCAGAATTTTTAGGTAAAAGAAGGCTAAAACAATTCATCACCTGTAGATGTAGTGCAGACTACAAGAAATGTTAAAGGAAGTCCTTCAGGCAAAAGACAATGGTACCAGGTGGAAATCTGAATCTATACAAAGGAATGAAGAGTATCAAAATGCTCTATCTATACAAAGGAATGAAGAGTATCAATAATGTTTTGTAAATAATCTACTTTAAAGAAAAAAAGCATTACAGTGTGGGGTTTATAATAAAGGTAAAAATGTATAAAAACAATAGCCAAAAGACTGGAAATGGAAGTATTCTATTCAAGGTTCTTAAATGGTATATACTATTATATTACTTGAAGGTAGATTGTGATGTTAGTGGCAGTCAAAGTATATTTCAGAGCAAAACAGTTACCCGGGATAAAGAAGGTTATTTGAAAATTATAAAAGGATCAACCTATCAAGAACTGAAAAAAGAAACAGACAAATTCACAATTATATTCACAGATTTTAATACCCTGTCTTAAATATTGATAGAATAGATAGATAAAAATTCAACTGGGATATAGATGACTTTAATAGCACTGTCAACTAACTTGACAACAAGCAAGCTGACAACCAACTAACAGATATTTATGCAAGAATCCACCTATCAACAGAAAAATACACATTCTTTTCAATTGTACCTGAAATATTTACCAAGATAGATCATAACACAAGCCTCAACAAACTATAAAAAATTCAAGTAATGCAAAATATATTACCTGACCAAAACAGAATTAAATCAGAAGTCAAGAATAAAAGTGGCCTGGGAAATCTTGAAATATTTGGAAGCTAAATAACTCACTTCTAAATAATACACAATCAAAGAAGGTATCAAAAGAGAAATTCAAAAGTATTTTCAACTGAATGAAAATAAAAACCAAACATAATCAAAACATGTGGTATGAAGCTTAAAGTGGTACTGAGAAAGAAATTTATACTACTAAACACCTATATTATATTAAAAAGAAAGATCTCAAATGAATAAACTTCCCTTTTAAGAAACTAGAAGGAAGAAAATAATTATAAAGAAGAAACATCAATGAAATCCAAAGCTGCTTCTTTGAGAACATCAATAAACTAAAAAGCTCTGGACTGACTGAGCAAATGAAAAGAGAGAAGACACAAATTACCAATATTAAGAATGAGAGTGGTGATATCACTACAGATTCTACAGCTATTAAAAGAATAATAAAATAATCTTATGAAAACATTTATGGAAACTAATCCTACAACTCCAATGAAATGGACAAATTCTTTGAAGGACACAAACTACCAAAGCCTACTCAAGAATAAAATAATAGCTTGAATAATCTTATACCAATTAAAATGAAATTGAATTTGAAGTTAAAACCTTTTTCATAAAGAAAACTGAAGGCCCAGGTGGCTTTACTTGTGAATTCTACAAAGTAGAAAATTGAAGAGGAAGAAGATCCCATTCTGAGCACATTACTCTGATATCAAAATTAGAGCTATTACAAGAAAAGAAAATTATAGACAAATATCCTTTATGAACACAGATGGAAAAATTGTTAACAAAATTTTAGCAAATCTAACCAACAATATATGAAAAGAATAATACATAATCACCAAGTAGGGTTTATCCAAGGAGTGCAAGTTTGGTTTAAAGTTCAGAAATTAATGTAATTTCCCTTACTAAAAAAATAAAAGAAAATACTATCTAATCATCTCAATCAAAGCAAAAAAACTCATTTGGCAAAATGCACCATCCATTCCTGATAACTCTCAGGAAACTAGGAATTTAAAGAAATTCCCTCAACCTGATAGAGGGAATCAACCAAAAATCTACAGCTGACAATATACTAAATGGTGAAAGATCAGGAATGAGGCAAGTATGTACACTTTCACCACTTCTACTCAACTGAAAGTTCCAGCCTGTGCAATAGGGCCAGAAAATAAAAGGCATCCAGATAGAAAAGAAAGATATAAAACTGTCTTTATTCACAAACAACGTGATTACAACATTATTATCATTCTATGGAATCCATAAGAAAATGTACTATGGAATCACACCAAAAAAAGGTCCTACAACTGACAACTGAGTTTGGCTGACAACTGATCAGAATATGTGATCAATATATAAAAATCAACTCTAATTCTAAAATCTAAAAACAAAAAGTAGGAAAATGAAATTCAAAACAGTGTCATGTACAGTAGTATCAAAAATATTAAATGCTTGGGGATAAACTTGATAAAGATTATAAGACCCCCACACTGAAATATATAAAATATTACTAAGAAAAATGGAAGCAGACCTAAATTGAGAGAAATACCATGTATGTGAATTTAAAAATTCAATATTATTAAGTCAGTTCTCCCCAAATTGGTCTATAGGTTCAAAGCAATCCCAGTAAACATCTTAGCAGGCTTTTTTGTAGAATTTGACAAACTGATTCTGGATAGAAATTTAAAAGGATAAAATGGGTAGAACAACTTTTAAAAAGAACAAAGTTGTAGGATTTATAATTCCTAATTCCAATTTTTAATATAAAGCTATATTAATCAAAATAATGTGCTATCGGAACAAAAGTTAGACAAATAGATCAATAGAGCAGAATAAATTGTCAAGAAATAGACCCACGCAAATATGGTCAACTGTTTAGACAAAAGTGGCAAAGGCAGTTCAATAGAGAATGTATAGTCTTTTTAAGAAATTATGCTGAAAGAATTATATATCTATTCAAAAGACTCATCCTCAATCCATACCTCAAAGCACAGATGAAAATTAACTATAAATGGAATACAGACCTTACTGAAAAACCTAAAGTTAGAAACTTTTCATAAGAAAATACAGTAGAAAATCTTCATTACTTTGAATTAAGCAAAGATTTCCTAGCTATAAACACCAAAAACACAATTCATAAAAGAAAAAAATTGATAAATTAGACTTCACCAAAATCCATAAAATTGCTATTTGTAAAACTTCCTTTTTTTGGCTGCACCACATGGATCTTAGTTCCCTGACCAGGGATCAAACCTGGACTCCAGCTGTGAAAGTGCTGAGTCCTAACCACTGGACAGCCAGGGAATTCCCTGTAAAACTTTTTAAGAAATGAAAACACAGGCCATAAACTGGAAGAAAATATTTGTAAGTCACATATGTGATAAAGGACTGTGTCCAGAATATACAAAGAATTTCCAAAGCACAGTAATAAAAATACCAATAACCCAATTTAAAAATGGGCAGAAGATTTTAATAGACATTTTGCCAAAGAAGATGTGCATATGGGAAATGAGCACACAAAAAAATGCCTAAAATCATTAGGCATTAGAGAAATGCAAATTAAATCATAACCGAGATGTCATGATACACCTGTTAGAATGGTTAAATCTAAACAGACTATACCAAGTATTGGTGATGATGTGGAGCATCTAGAACTCCACATTTTGTTGGTGGGAGTAAAAAATTAGTAATCCCACTTCAGAAAATCATTTAGCAGTTTCTTAAAAAGTTAAACATACACCTACTATGATCCAGCCACTCCTTTTCTAGGTTTTTACCCAAGAGAAATGAAAGCATATGTCCACACAAAGTCTTGTATGTGGGTATTTATAGTAGCTTTATTTGTAATAGCCCAAAACTTGGAATGACCCAAGCTTATGTCAACAGATAAATTGTGGTATATCCATACAATGGAATACTACACAGCAATGAAAATGAATGAAATATTAATTCATGCAACAGAATGAATAAATCTCAAAGTAATTATGTTGAGCAAAAGAATCCAGATGAAAAGATCACATACTATGTGATTCCATTTATTAAAAGAAAACTCTAGAAATTGCAAAACAATCTATAGTGATAGAAAACACATTAGTGTTTTAGTGGAAGAGCACTGGCAGCTGAGAGGTATGGAAGAAACGGAATACAAAAGGGGGAGAAAACTTACAGGGGTAATGGATATGTTTACTATGTTGACAGTGGTGAAGGTTTCATGGGTGTGTAGTTATGTCTAAACTTTTCAAATTGTACATTTTAAATATGTGCAGCTTATTGCTAGAAAATTATAATGCAATAAAGCTCTAAAATATATCAGATTAAATGTTTAAATCTTTAAGAGATTTGTTTAGCTTTTTTAAACGTTTTCATATCTCTGCAAAATGCCTCTAATTTCATATATTTTTATATCAAATTCTGTTAAAACATGCTATAACCTGTAACACAGTTAGGTAGCACAGAGACCTTCATGATTTTACTAAAAATTTTCATTTTGTTTTTATCTTATTTCATTTTACTCTTTTCTATCTTAAAACTTTAAGTAATACCCATTTTTTCCATCTGTTTTATATTTTTAAAGGCAAAAGTGTAGATTATTCTGTAGGAGCAAGACAGCCCTCCTACATTTACTGGCTCTGTAATTTACTGGTGTTGTTCCTAGGACATGCTAGGCCTTAGTTTCCTTACAAAATGAGGTAATTTTACAAAGAATTTGACAAAAAAGAAAATCTGTATTTAGTGCTCCAAAAAGAGTTGGAATTGAACTTTTAAAATTTCTGTATATTCTGTTGGACAGTGACCTAACTGAAAAGTAAGGCTCTTTATGATGTTAATCTTCAGAAAACTTCAGAAAGAAAGATAATAGGTAATCAAATTATTAAGTAACCCCAAGTTTAGCCATCCTGAAAATAGACTTTAAAGGCTTTAGAATTTTAAAAGTTCTTCTGTTCAAACAATGGAGTTTCTATTATAGTTGCCAGACTAAAATTAAAGCAAGAATTATAAACTATTTTATAGTCTTGCCTGACGTCTTTCTCTGGTTATTAGGTTCATAAACACCATTACTTCAGTGTGAATGCCGTGAGGAAGTTTTAACATATGAAATGCGTAGTAGTTTGCTGTCTACTTTCCTTTTCAAAATAATTACTCACTACAAAATTATTCTTAAGATTTTTTAAGTTTCTGAAATAAATCCCTTACATATTCCAGACAAGAGTAAGGGGAATTCACCATTGTGTTATTTATCCTCTGATTATTGTGACCACTACCTCCCCATAGCACCCTCCATGGATCCCAGGAAAGACTGGCAGATACCAGAGCTACTTGCAGTGTTCTTTCTCTGTATAAGATCTGGGATTTTGCATAACATTATCCTTCCTTTCATAATAACATCAGCAACAGCTAACATTTATTGGGTACTTACTGTTTGCAAATACTGAGTTAAGCTTAATTCTAAAAACAATCCTCGGGCTTCCCTCGTGGCTCAGTTGTTAAGAATCCACCTGCCAATGCAGGGGACACAGGTTCAAACCCTGGTCCGCGAAGATCCCACATGCTGTGGAGCAACTAAGCCCATGCGCCACAACTACTGAGCCTGCGCTCTAGAGCCTACGAGCCACAATCACTGAAGCCCACACACCTAGAGCCGTAGCTCTGCAATGAGAGAAGCCACAGCAATGAGAAGCCCGCGCACCGCAATGAAGAGTAGCCCCCACTCACCACAACTAGAGAAAGCCCATGCGCAGCAACGAAGACCCAACGCAGCCAAAAATAAATAAATAAATTTAATAAAATAAAATTAAAAACAATCCTCTACTCAGCCATAAAAAGGAATGAAATAATGCCATTTGCAGCAACATGGATGGACCTAGAGATTATTTTACTAAGTGAAGTAAATCAGAGAAAGACAAATATCATATGATATCACTTATATGTGGAATCTAAAAGAATGCTACAAATCAACTTATTTACAAAATAGAAATAGACTCACAAACTTAGAAAACAAACGTATAGTTAGCAAAGGGGAAAGGTGGGCGGTGAGGGATAAATTAGGAGTTTGGGATCATATACTCACTGCTATACATAAAACAGATAATCAACAAGTACCTACTGTATAGCACAGGGAACTCTACTCAGTATTCTGTAATAACCTATATGGGAAAAGAATCTGAAAAAGAATGGGTATATGCATAACTGAATCACTTTGCTGTACACCTGAAACTAACACAACATTGTAAATCAACTATCCTCCAATATAAAATAAAAATTTTTTTTTAAATCCTGTAAGATAGGAACTGATACCTTCCTCAAAAAGATAAGGAAACTGAGGCTTGGTGATTGTAAGTAATATGTTCAGATATTGCAGCACTTAACTTATAAATGGGAACCCCAAAACAAGCTTTTAACCAAGATATTAGAAAAATGTTTCCATAAATAAGTCACAAAACTAGAAAACTTTCAAGCTTAAAATGCTAGAAAAACTTTTATCTTTTGTCTCTGCTTAGTTCCTATCTAGATTTTGTCCTATGCTAGAGCATGATATTCAATCCAGTTTAACAGTGTAAAGGAAAATATGCCTGTCATTTCTTCTGTGAGTCTTAGCTCTCAGAACATGTGGGTTAATTTGTACTTTATTAACGATAGTGACTGAGTGAAATGCCAAAAGGTGATAAGTTGCACAAATAGTCACTTTTGTGTAAAATTTATTTTATGTTTTGAGATCTTTATCAGTAATATGTGCAGTAAAATTTTTCTAAGAAAAATTCTACTTTCTACTCTGTTACCTATTATATTTGACATTTTACATTATAGATTTATTCAAGATTGGCTGACTTCTCTAGGTTCCATTATGCTCTCAAACTGGGGTTATAACCAAGGTATTTTATTTATAGACAAGTCTTCCTGAAGTTTCTCTATTAAAAATTTTTAAATTAAACAAGTCTGAATGGCCTTCTGTGGTTCTGGGGACATTGGCTTCTGTTCTAAATGGAACTGTTCATCCAGTATTTTCCATCATCTTTGCAAAAATTGTAACTGTAAGTAAAATTTATTTGCTAATATTTTTAACAATTTTAAACCAAGAGTAATCTGAGAGAACAGACCTGGTATACTTTGACCCAGCAAGGGGAAAATTGGGACGTGTAGTAGGTCACCCCTAGTGTGGGATCCATGATAGAAAGGTTAACTAATGTTCTCAGGGGATAAGCCAGCCTCTATTGTGAAGTATTTGGCTGGACCTTGTTGACTGGGCAATCAGTAAAGAAATTGCTTTGTTTTCTAATTCTGACTCCAGTGCTGTATCAGCATTCCAAAGCACTGAAGTAATAAAAGAGACAAATACGACCACTCTTTCTTTCAACTGGTCTGAACAATGGCCATTTTTTATTACCAGCCAGCTCAGAGAGAGGAAATAATGAGAGTTTGGGATTGTGCTGGGGAACCCAGGAGAGCTGATGAATTCATGGATCTTATTAGACCCACCTTAAGTCTTCAGTCTCTTGGACTGTTGCTACACTGTGTCAACAGAGATGCCAGTATATCTATAACTACTAATTTTAGGAACAATTTCTAGAGAAATTTATAAAGGTCTCATATTGCAGGTAGTACTCTGAATAGAGGAATATTAAGAAACCTGAGTTATGAGAAGTTATTAGAAATAATAACTCAATCAGAAAACTAATTTCAGTAGTTTCTTGGAAAATATGTGGTGATATTAATAGCAGATAGAAGACTCATTTGTCTGATCCTATATTTACATAGCTTAAGTGAGAGAATTAAGAGTGAATTTTTTTTATTGAAGTAGTGAATTTTTTTTTATGCAATGACTGTAAAGGATAGAATAATGGTGCATTTTTTTCTCCAGAAATGTGTGGAAATTACTATGTTGAAATTCATTTTTAAAATCCTGATGAATAGACATTTTAGTTTTTTCTCCTTCTTTTATAATATATTCTCCTCCAATCACCTGATTTAAAAAATCTCTTCCTTTTCAGATGTTTGAAAATGATGGTAAAACCACATTGAAGCATGATGCAGAAATTTATTCCATGATATTTGTAATTTGGGATATTATCTGCTTTGTCAGTTATTTCATTCAGGTAAACTTTTAATGAATTAAACAAATATGTACGTGATTACTGTTTTATGTCATCCTATTTGAGTTAAAAATAGTAACTAAATATAATAACTAAATAAAATACAAATATGTAAATATAGTAACTAAATGTTCCAAAGAAATAGATAAGACAGTTAAGAATAAATGTAGATTTTTGTTTGTTTATTTCTTTTCCAGGGATTATTTTATGGCAGAGCAGGGGAAATTTTAACCATGAGATTAAGACACTTGGCATTTAAAGCCATGTTATATCACGTCAGTGTTTAGTTGGGCTTTTTTCTTATTTTATTTTAAATGTGTTTTAAAATATTCTAGCTTTTAGTTTTTCTTCACATCAATTTCTTGACATAACCTTTCGTTTGATCATTTAAAAGCATCCTTTTTTGTGTACCAAGCAGCAACTGTATTTGAATTATTGTACTGTATTTTCTAACAGAAGCAAGTCCAAAATTGTTATGTTCAAAAATGAAGTTTATAAAAAAAAAGATTTAGAGTCCACTCCCTGTTCCTTGCATTTATTTTGACAAATCTCTTTTAATGTATAATGTAGTTGTTCTAGAATCAGAATGGAGGCTAAATTAAAACTGAAAAGGAGTGTTAAGAACTACAATATCTTGGGGAACATGTTTAAAAAGGAGTTAATTTCTATAGTTCTCATCCATATGCACAGTTTAAGTTTTTTTATTGCTGATTTCTTAAGGCAGCCATTCTCTGAATTCAGATAACATCAGTATAGCTGGCAGGTTGGCTTGCCACAGATGATCATTCACACCTGTGAAATAACTAAAACTAGGTGTATCAAATAGTAATCTTGAAAAGTGAGTCTTGGGGGCAAATGGCAGGAATGTCTCAGACTGGCACCTCTAAAATTCTTTCAGAAGGCCAAGGTATATTGGGTTACCCTGAAAGCCAGTAATCATTTGAAGCCCTTTGCAACACTTTCTGTCACCAGAGCTCACCGTGTAGGGGCAAATAGCTTCCTGCCAGGGTCATTTCTTTTCAAAAGTAGAGTTACTGTCACCCCAGCCGAGTCGTCAAAACCAGTTTTTACATCTTGTGACTTTTAGCAGTAGTGCTCAAAGGACTGCTGAGTAACAAAACTCCTCCGCCTTTGTGTGCTCTTAGAGGACAGCAAGATACAAAATGAAGCGAGTGGGAGGTTTCCCATAGCAACTTAATGCTCTGGAGCAGTTGGTGCCTAACTTCTTATCTCAAAAAGGTCTTGTCAGAGACAACTGCAGACACTCCTTAATCCAGAAAAACAAAAATCTACTTGAAGGGTCATAAAATGATTTCATGACTGCACATCTGGTCTCGCTCACATTAAGCTTGTACTTTTGGGGTGTTTTAAATGAACTATTTATGTCTTTACCTCAAATCTTTGATGAAATTAGGTGGGATTTTAATTAACTAATACTATGTTTCACACGACAATTTTTGCTCGTTTTTCTTTTTCTTTCTGTATTTATGTTTTTACACATTCAAGGACATTTATTTTCAATTTTCAGGAACTTTTGAAAATGTTCCCTGAATGTCTGAATGTCTTAAATAAAAGAGTATAAACTTTAACTTTTCCAATCACTACTTTGAACTTTCTTTCTAGAGGATTACAGGATGCTTTTGCTGGAGGAGTCCCAAGGCCACAAGCCAGTTAAACCAGTGGATATTGTTAATCCAATATCCTGATGGCTGATACTGGACCTTACTCCTTTGCCTAGCATTAGCCATGTGAACAGGAGGACAGTAACATTCTTGGATTAAGTAGCTTCTGCCCATAAGAATACAGCAATCTCTAAGCCATAAACTCTTCTTCTTCAAAACACATAAAAAGACAGACACAAACGCTGTGCTATTCAGCAGATGTTATTAAATTCTCCCATAAATTCACCTGAGCCCCTTTCAGCTTACCATTTGTTTTCCCTCTTCATTCTTTAGCACTCTTTTTGCTTATTTGCTTTCTTAAATTGAAAGAAAAGAGTAATGTATTTGGCCTTTTCTCAATAAATGTCTTAACGAATTTCACTTTTGTCTGTAGTAAGGGAAGTTCCTAATGTACAGTTTTGCCCTAACTCCTATTACCTGTTTGGTTTTTTTTCCCTAAGATATTTTAAGTCTTAGAAATCATGCTGAGACTTGCAGTGCTTTTTATAACCATTTTGAAACCTCAGTTGAAGTAGAGGTATTTATGGAATCAGGTGTGGTCTTTTTGTAGGTATAAAATCTCTATTTTATTTGATGACTTGAGATCCTTCCAGTTGAAAAGAATGTTCTAATTGTTGCCGACTTCAGTGGTTATAAATAATCTATTGCTTATTGTGTTTAAAGCTAAATTTATATTTCTTAATGATAAATATTGACCTATAGATCTATTAGGTTTTTTAAAAGATATGAAGTGTTTTTTTGCCTATTTCTCTCTAAATTGGATTGGCTAGGGCTTCTGTGGAGGGTCACTAAATCATAAGATGTTGTCATTAGTGGAGATCACTAAGGAATCTCAAAAAGCTACTTCCAAAAGGATTTGAGGTAACAAATCCTGAAGCAGGAAAAACATGTCAGGAAACTCAGCTGTAACGTTTCAGTTAGACGGGAGGCAGAACAGGATAGTTGATTAAAAACTCTGGCATCTGGTTGCCTAGGTTTAAATCCTGGCCTCAGTACCTCTGTTTCCTCATATATAAAATATGGATAGTCATAGTATCTATCTCATAGAGTTGTGATGATTAAATGAGAAAAGACATACCATGCACTTATGATAGTGCTTCTGTAATTTTTTATTTCTAATAGAATTATTGGCAGGAAAAAAATGGATTTACTAGTATCAGAAAACCTGCTAGCCTAGCTTATAATCATTTTACCATCAGGAAGAGAAGCAGCAAGCTAAGTTTTACTCAATACCAGCTGTGTTCCAGAAACTCTGCTAAGTGTTTTAGCATATAATGCCTAGGCTGGGAAACAATCCCTAGAGTGCATAATTGCTGACTTGTTGAAAAGCAGTTTTGGATGTCTTGCTGATTGAACATCAGAGAAAGACTAAGACTAGTCATATATGTATCCTATGCCTTGCGTATTATAGCAATTACTATACTATAGAATTAGGAATGTAATAGTAAATGATAAATTCTTTTTCTATATTTTTACTTTATATTGTATCTAAAACTTCTTTGTGTATTCCATGTCATGTTGAAGTATAGAAAGAATTATGCAATGTAAAAAATATATATATTTTTTAGTATACAATAAAAAACAGGTAATGTCTTCTAAATCAAGAGTGCTGTAGTTACTATCATTGCTGATGTGTGTTCATGATATGTTAGGCTCTTGACTCGGGTTGTAGTCTCAAAGTGGCTACCATGTAGTGCATATCATGATCTCTATAAGATGCCCTTTGGGTGTCTAGGACCCTAAACTCTTTGGGGCACCTTCCCAATCCAGGGGTTTAAAGAGTAGTGATGTCATTGCCAGGGTTGTAATCCCCCTGGCCGCTGCCGTATTCCTCCACAGGGGCTTTCTTCTCACACAACAGCATGATTAATGCACAGCCTTCTATCTCTCTTGCTTTTGTTTCCTTAGTTGGCAAAAATGTGTAACCTGGGCATCAGGGCCCTGGCTGGGTTGTAGTAAGCCAACAGTTCTTTTGCTCTTCACTCACTAAAAATCAGTCATTTTTTAGAGACAGTCTGCATGTAGTTTAATCCACAAGAGATATAAGTGGTTTGAGTGCATGGGAGGAAACAGTCAATAACTAATAAAAGGAAATCAGCATTCCTCAAGTTGAGAGGTGCTAAGAAGTGCTCTCTCTATTTGCTGTTGAAAATGAAATTGGTTATAACATTAGGCTTTTATTGCCTGTATTTTTGACCTGTCTCCTTCAAATTGCATGCTTTTTGGCTGCAGGGTTTTTACAGCAGCCTTTCTGCCTCTTTAGCTTCCCACAAGGCCCAGTACTTATAACATCTAAGGGGGAATATGAAGTGTCAGGGAAAATCTCACCTATCTGGGTCCTGAAGAGAAGGAGACAGATTTCTTTTTTATTTTTTATCATTTACATGTTTAGACAGAAAGGTTTGGAAATATCTCTAAATTGTGTTGTGCATACTTTACTTTCTAAGTAAAATCTGCTCTCCACAAATTACTTGTGGAGTAAAATTACAAATTATTTTGTGGTTCGAAATGACCATTTTAAACTTTGATTATTATACAATATTGCAGCATGGCAGTGAGTCCAAACTGTTGGGCTTAAGTTCTTCAGTTTGTATCTAAATATAGATCTTTGTGAAGTAAGAAACAAAAGTTATTTGATCCATAGTTTTTACAAGAATTAAGCGCCTGTGAGTAAGGAGGCAGGCAAATGGCTTCTAAGTTAATATAGCAAAATCGCAAGTCAGAAAAGAATCTTTTTGATGCCCATACATTAATTCCCTTTTTTCTCTAGGATATCTCCCGGTTTGATGATAAGGAAAACAGCACAGGAATCTTGACAACAATATTAGCCATAGATATAGCGCAAATTCAAGGAGTATGTATATTGCTTTCATTTTTAATTAATTAATTAATTTTTGGCTGCGTTGGGTCTTCGTTGCTGTGCGCGGGCTTTCTCTAGTTGTGGCGAGCGGGGGCTACTCTTCGTTGGGGTGCGTGGTCTTCTAATTTCAGTGCCTTCTCTTATTGCGGAGCATGGACTTTAGGCTCTCGGGCTTCAGTAGCTGTGGGGCGCGGGCTCCAGAGCGCAGGTTCAGTAGTCGTGGCTCAGGGGCTTAGTTGCTCCACAGCATGTGGGATCTTCCCGGATCAGGGTTCCAACCCATGTCCCCTGAATTGGCCGGCAGATTCTTAACCACTGTGCCACCAGGGAAGTCCCTGCTTTTATTTTTAAATGGTGTATGTATATGGTATGCATGCATGCGTGTACACACGTGGCTATGCATATATGTAAGCTATGCTGAGATGACCCACATCATTAAGGAGACCAGGTAAGTCTAAGGGCTAACAGGGAGCTCTCAGTGAAAGATATAAAGAAGCCTTTCGGTTCTGGACATTTTAAACCAAAAATAAAGGAGATTTAGGACATGTAATAGGATAACCAGAGGACTAAAGAAGATACCAAGAATGAGTTAGAGAAAAGAGCTCAGAATTAAATAGTAAGATAAGAAAAAGTAATAAAATGAAAACACACACACACGTAACTTAGAAGTTTTAATAAAAGAATGAAGTTTAGTTTTTCCTTCCCCCCAGAAAATAAAATCTTATTTAGCATAATATGTAACATGTTAAATTCATATGCATCTGGAAATGGTTCTGTGCTAGTTGTTATACAGATCAAGTTAAAGAGATATGTGTGATCATGACTGGTCACAATATGTATAAATAAAATTCATGTTTATGAACCATATTCAAAATCAATGACAGAATGACCAGCATAATGTACATCAAAGTGATGCTTAAATATTTATGGGGAGTAGTGTGGAAGAGATGAAGAGTAATTTATTAGTTTTCTTCCAATTATTTTAATAAAATTAACCTTTATATTACAAGCAGGATTTCAACTATAATTGAGAAAAGGAATGCAAAACAAGATTTCCCACTTTTAATTTAAGTGAGATAAAGTTTTTGATCTCTGTTAAAATAAGAACTCTGGCAGAATTATAGACTTTCCTTTTTCCTTATCATTCATGTGGGAGAAAAAGAAAGTCAATGATGCACCTCCGAATGACAGAAAAATCTTAAAAGTATTTTTTTTGTTGTTTAGAAATACTGAAATGTTGATTACAGCATTGCTACCAGAGCAACAAATTGTCAACTAAAACAGTTCTTCAAAATTGTATTTTCTTTTGGAAGCTATTTCCACAGGACATGGTCACTATTCTAATTTTTGTAACTTTTGCAAGACTTCTTTTTTCAATATATACATACAAGGATAGATTTATATTACTAGAGAATAAAACAAGTTGGTTACAATTATGAATATTCACATGCTTCTGTATTGGTCTGGAAAACTAATTTTATGATGTAGAAAGAGCTCAAGAGGAAAGGGAGCATCATCTTCATCTCTTCCTGAAACTCTTTTTGATAATTTTGAAAACAAGACTCTAAATTTCACTAGATAGTATTTAAATTTTAAAGTAAGGCTGAGGAGCTGGATTTTACTCGTATAAGTGGGAAGAAAATGATGGATAAAATTTCACTTAATAGTTAACTAATGAGCATAGCATTAATCTTCCATAGCACAACAGAATCAGATAAATGACAACATCTGTGTTTAGAAATTCAATGGTTCACTAATTTTGGCAGAAGTATCAATCCCTATAATTCCCTTTAATCCCCATTCTACAAAACTTGTTTTTTTTTTCCTTTGCTGTGTGCATGTTTTTCTCTTACTACCTATCATCATTCAGATCTTTTAAGAATCCAGTGAAATATTCTTACTATAAGCTATACTTGATATGTGAGACATCTCTTTTAGTATTTACTTCAATGAAAAGAAAAAATTAGTACTAAAGACCAACATTACTCTCTGAATACCCATTAGTTGTTTCTAATACATAATGCTGTCTCTCATCAAGAAAAATTAATGAGAATATTTGTCAGTGTGATTCCTTATAAGCCTTTGACTAATACTATTTGAATCATTTGAAAATTTCCTGTTTCAGTTAGTAAATGTTGGTCTCATGATAACTTCTGGGCAAGTCAAATCATTTTCATGAAATAAGAAGTAGTAGCTAAACACTAGATGGCTGGAATACTGATGGCACATTTAAAGTTGCAGAATTTGGAAAGCATAACAACCAAAGAAGGATTCCAAGAATAAAACTGTGTCTACTGGCATATAATTCACATAAACTCTTGCTTTGCCATATATAGGTAGATTCATATCTAACTTGAATGGATTCTCTTTCTATCGAAGGAAGATTATTTACTAATCCTATTTGTCCACTATTTCTTTTATCACAAAGACACACCACACTAGAGATGAATCAGGAAACAATAATTTGGGGTTATATATCCTATCATATCAACTTAAGATATTTTCATCTCAGTTTCTTCACCATGTAATTTCAGTTACATGTTATTTTATCAAATGTATTAGGGTGAATGTTTATAAACTAGCCCTTTAATAACAGGAAATTTTATTTTGAAACCCTTACTATCACCAAAAATATAAGCTCCTGGCTATTTTTAGATGTTCTGATACTTTGAGAGTCATGAGAAAAACATGTTAGTGAAATAAGGTTATAGGACAAAATGATTCCTGAAATAGTTGATTGAATACAACCAATTTAACTGGTATTATTTCAGCCCAAGGTAATGGCTTACTGCCAGTACATCTGTCAACAGACTATTTTCTGTGTAGTATGTAGTTTTATTAAAGGTATAAAGCCATTTTAAATTCTTTGGGAGACTGAATTTCACAAAATTACAAAGTATTATTTCTGTATATTTTAGCAACCTCTTTTCATCAACCAGAAGTCTTACCTCACTTTTGTCTACATGAAAGTGTGTAATTGATGCCACAGTGTACACTTGATATACCAACAGACACAATGTTAGTTTCAAGAATTCTCACCAGAACTACAGTTACATTGCCCCAAGAAATAAAAATTTCCTTTATTAATTCCTAGAGCCCAGTGAATTGATTAGGTAGAACTAGGGTATCATTATGTGGACAATGGTGACCTCACTTTTTGGTTTAACTTTTTGACATGGAAAGTGTATAAAACAGCTTAACATTACTTATAATTCAAACAATGTGAGTAGTCATTGAAATCACTTTACCACAGTATAAGTTTGGCATATAATTGCTGTTTTGCATTACAATTTTAGGTTGAATTCATTGAGACATTATCAAGTCTACAGCAAAAGCTAATATCCAAAACCATAGTGGTTAAAGGTGGTCCTTCCTATTAAAAGAAAATTTCAATCTCAGCCCTGAACTCAAAATTTTGCAGTGAAACGTTACCACTGCTAAGCCCTCAAACTGTTGTCTGGGAAGACAAGTCAAGAAATTCAGCTTCCGCTTTTGACAAAAAAAGAAATAAAGATAGTAAGGTCTATAGGAGCAAATGAACTTCGCCACTGGTCCAATAATGTGTGATAAATTCATTTATGTTCCACAAAATACTTGCTAATGAATAATACAATGAATAACAATAGGCCTTAAACACCTTACATTTTCACAGACTTTGTAAATTTGTCCAACTAAACCTTTTTTTTTTCTGCTCTACAAATATTTTTTTTTTTTTTTTTTTTTTTTTTTTTTGGTACGCAGGCCTCTCACTGTTGTGGTCTCTCCTGTTGCGGGACACAGGATCCGGACGCGCAGGCACAGCGGCCACGGCTCACGGGTCCAGCCGCTCCGCGGCATGCGGGATCTTCCCGGACTGGGGCACGAACCCGTGTCCCCTGGATCGGCAGGCGGACG
The DNA here is from genome assembly GCF_002837175.3 of Physeter macrocephalus. Taxonomy (NCBI): domain Eukaryota; kingdom Metazoa; phylum Chordata; class Mammalia; order Artiodactyla; family Physeteridae; genus Physeter; species Physeter macrocephalus. The sequence goes on from NC_041218.1 coordinate 75,515,673, forward strand.
CGCAACCACTGCGCCACCAGGGAAGCCCTCTACAAATATTTTTGCCACCATCAGTTGTAATACATCTTAGCAGATTACACTTCAGGTTATACTCATCTAGTTTATCTCTTAACTTCTTTGAAAATATTCTCACCTTCACTTGTTCCACACAGACTATTCATAGCAGCTAATTTTAAAGTCACTTCAAACTCAGTATCGACTCCTCAAAAAAACCAACAGTTGAGCAGTATCAGTAACATATGTCGACCCATCAAGAGCCAGGGAAAACTACTCAAAATGCCCTACCTTGGTTTTCAATTGACAATTGATATTGCTGTCGTTTTTCTCAACTTTTTGAGCAGTTGTTCTCATCAAAACGCTAATCATCTGATATTAGTTTATGCTCTCTGAACACATTTCTTCCACTGCTGCAATCAAACATGATTTAATTAACTCACTATCTGTGAGTGACTTTCTTTGCTTAGCTAATAAATGAGCCACTCAGAAACTTACTTTAGATTCAGACTTGTTTTCACTTTTTAGTTTTATGAAGAAATTCTGCTAAGATGTGTTATTCCATTTTGTGTTATTTCCATTCCATTTGTTTCCCATTTCTAATTTTTATAAATGTTACTTTCCTGTGAATTAGGAATTTTGTGATGCGTGCTTAGTCTACTAATGTCGACCTGTTTTGTATATTTTTAAGACTATATAGTCTCATGGCATAATAAACGCAGCACTGTGACATCTAATTAGAACACAAAGTGATCCACAGTCCATTGTTCCTTCCTTAAAAGCAGGACATCCAAAGTCCACTTTTCTCTTCATTTCTTGTCTTTAGATGATGGGCATACAATGGTAATTTTTAAAACTAGGATGAAATATCACAGTACAGCAACACACAGGGCACTCAACATGCTGCCAAATTATATACAATATCATCACACTGAGCAGCAGTACAAAGTGAGGAGAGCGGCACATATGGTTTCTCTAGCAACCCCTCAACTCCATCATTATAGTCCTAAGACAGCCATAGACAATAGGTAAATAAAGAGGCATGGCTGTGTTACAATAAAATTTTTTTATGGTTACTGACATTTGAATTTGTAGAATTTTGATGTGGGTCGTTTTCATTTATTTTCCTTATCTCTTAACTTTTTTTTTTTTTGTGGTACGCGGGCCTCTCACTGTTGTGGCCTCTTCCTTTGCGGGG
>NC_041218.1:75516926-75528769 GCF_002837175.3 Physeter macrocephalus
CGGATGCGCAGGCTCAGCCGCCATGGCTCACGGGCCCAGCCGCTCTGCGGCATGTGGGATCTTCCCGGACCGGGGCACGAACCCGTGTCCCCTGCATCGGCAGGTGGATTCTCAACCACTGCGCCAGCAGGGAAGCCCTCTCTTAACTTTTTGAATGTATGTTATACAATGATAATAACTTTTAATGTCATTGTCTGCTAAATCTAACATTTGTGTCAGTTCTGGGTCAGTTTCAACTGATTGATTTTTATGCTCATTATGGGTCCTTTTTTGCTGCTTTTTGTCATACCTGGTAATTTTTGAGTAGATGCCACACATTGTGAATTTAACATTTTGGGGTGCTGAATATTTTTGTATTTCTAGAAATATTCTTGTTTTGTTCTGGGATGCAGTTAAGTTACTTGGGAACAGTTTGATCTTTGGGGCGGTGTTGATTTTAAGATTTATTAAGCAGGACTGGAGCCAACTACTGAGGCAAGACCCTTCAATATAGTCTACCCAATGACCAGTAAATCATGAGGTTATTCATTCAGGCTGGTATGACCAAGCATATGGTCTTGGTATGACTGGTATGACTAGCCCTCACACATGCATTGTTCAGTTGAATACTCAAGGAGGACCCTCTGCAGATACCCAGATTTCTCTTTTTGTATACCTCTCTCTTCTTCAGTGTTCTGTGCTGCAAACTCTAGCTTCCTTGGCCTCTCCAGACTCAGCTTTGTCTACTCCACTTACGGAGTCTGTTGGGCTCTATCTCAGTTTACCCTTCCTATTCTGAAGCCTGGAAGCTCTTTTAAGGGGTAAACTGTGGCAAACATAGGGCTCACCTCGTTTGTTTCTCATTTCTACCCTTGGTTGCCTTAGGTCTAGTATCTTGAAAACTATTGGTTCATATATTTTGTCTATTTTTTATTTGTTTCAAATGGGAGGACAAACCCATTCCTTCTCTTCATGTTAGCCAGAAGCAGAAATCCTGCTATATAGAATTTTATTTCTACAATTGCTTACTGAGTATCTTTCCATTTATTTTCTTATGGCAGCCATTCCTCTGGAACTTTCTTATCAAAGTTGTATTACCCACATTTAGCATAGTATTTGGACATAGTAGATACTCCATAAATAATTGTTATATGCAGAACTATTTAATTATGACTTTTTGCTCTTGATTTCCAAGGAAAAATTCTATCTTCATGCACGTTGATAAAGAATCTAAAGAAGTTTAATTAAATTTCCTCTGATTCCAGTTCTAAATTCTTTCCAGAGCTACACTATTCCTCTAGGTCTTTAAGGCAATTTTTAATTTTCTTTTAGTTCTTGTAGTATTTTTCAAGGCCAAATGTCTGTTGTTTTCTGTTAATTCTTCCTGGAACAGGAAAGATATATTCAGACCCTTCTTATCCTACTATCATCACCAAAAGGCAGGGTTTGTGGCCTGTCCATGGCTGCGTTGACTCAATATTTCAGTAAGTTTCTGGTAGCTTAAACTAAAATGCTATTTAGAAAGGTATATGATCTTACTTTCAAGAAGCAGATTAGTACAAGAGTGGATAACTCAAGCTTATTGAATAAGCAAGGTTATGGAAGTGCAAGTCACTTTATAGAAAGTTCTTATGTCCCAAACAAAAAGCTCAAATACAAGACCGTTCCATCAAAAATTTGGCAAGTTTACACTTGGATGTTTTTAGACATGAGGTTGGTGTGCATACTCCTTAGACTAATTTTAAGTGACTCTCAAATGTTCATCTGATGTGCCTCTGATAAGTACCTCTACCTCTTTTTCCAACACACTGCATAATTTCATACACAAAAACTACAATCCTCAGCATGCTTTCTGTCTTTACTTTTCCTGTTTTTCACCTTTTTGCTTCATTTTCTTTTGATTTCCTGTAAAGAGCTGTAATCTTAAAGTAAATAGGATAAAAACAGAGGAAGGTGGTGAAAAAAGGAACTATATTATGGCCACCTAATAGGAAATACCCAAACAGAAAAGAATAACTGTTCACTGGATATGTTTTACACTTTTGTTAATATAGATATCATGCCAAAATCTGAGATCTGAAAAAGGAAAAGTCATTGACCTCAAAATAAGAAAGTACAAAGTGGAAATCAATGAATGTATAAAGGCCTAAAAACATAGCTATCAGGTAATTGATGGTAAGTAATTTCTTAGTAATATTTAGATAAATTTTACATTAAAAGAACAGTGACTACCTTATTCTTAACAAAACTTGATTATAATTTTTAAAAATACTTCTAACTATTTTATAGCAAAAAATATATATGTTTATGTGGCTGTAGGAGCATTCCATAGTTAATCTGATGTGGGGTGGGACCTTCAACAGTACAAGTACTTAAGTTCCACAGCCTCTTCACACAGCTATCTGATCTATATAGCTTTGAAACTCATGGTGAGGGTGGGAGGAGAGGAGCAAGTACGGTATATTGGTCTGCAAGGGCTGCCATAACGAAGTACCACAGACTGAGTGGCTTAAACAACAGGAATTTATTTCCTCACAGTTCTAGAGCTTAGAAGTCCAAGATCAAGGTGTTGACATGGTTGGTTTCATTCTGAGTCCTCTCACCTTGACTTATAGTTTTCTTCTTGTTGTGTACTCACATGGTCTTTCTCTATGCAAGCATGTCTGCAACCAAATTTCCTTTTCTTATAAGGACACCAGTCATATTGGAGTAGGGCTCACCCTCAAAACCTCATTTTGATCTAATTACCTCTTTAAAGACCTTATCTCCAAATACAGTCACATTCTGAGGAACTGGGAGTCAGGACCTCAACATATGAATTTGGGTGGGGGGTGTAGGACCATTCAGTCCATAATATACAGCATCATTTATCTCTGCATCATCCTTAAACTCTCAAAAGGCAGAATGTAAGCAAGCATTAGTACCAAATGACATTTTTATTTCAGCCTCATAGCTTAGAGTTAGTGTATAAAGCCCTAAAGCATGTAAAATGGGTTACCTGTCTGAGTTTTCAGTATTTAGTGGTTTGTTTGGTGTTTGCTATTGTTATTTGTTTTTACTTTTTTGGAGTTTTCTTTGATATTTCAGTGAAAAAATGGGAAAATAGTGAATCATTATCAGATGCAGCCTTGAAACTGAAACCACAAAAGTTTTTTAGGAATAAGTCAGAGCCCTGTGGAGAAAGAGGGCTTTTTATTGTGATTTTAATGATGATACTAATTTGGGGGATACTTCAGTGAATATTGATATCATCTTTTAGAGAAGCAATTTGACAATATCTATGAAGAATGTAAGAGTATATACCCTTTAACATATAACTCCAGGCTAGGAATTTAACATTAGGAAATAAAAGATGAGCACAAATATTTTGCACAAAGATGTTCATTACATCTTTGCTTTTAATAGTGAAAAATTGGAAACAATCTATTATATATTTTTTGAAGACTATGCAATCATGAGGGTAAACAACCAATACATTACAACCATTCTGTACCCATACAATCATTGCTTTTAACTTTCAGTACAGTATTCAATAAATTACATGAGCTATTCAACACTTTATTATAAAACAGACTTCACGTTAGATGATTTTGTCATCTAACATGACAAAATTTTGTAGGCTAATGTAAGTGGTCTGAGCATGTTTAAGGTAGGCTATGCTCAGTATGATGTTTGGTAGGCTAGGTGTAATAAGTGCATTTTCTACTTAATTATATTTTCAACCTATATGGGTTTATTGGGACATAACCTCATTGTAAGTTGAGGAAGATCTGTATTGCCAAGCCAATAGGAAAGACCCAATATAGGAAAAATTGGAGTGAGAAAGTGAAAAATTGATAAATACATGTTTCATGATATTCTTTCCAAGAAGACTATTTAGTGACCCAGGAAAAAGCTTGCTGTATAATGTAAAGGGATAAAAGCAGGATACAAAGCTGAATACACACAATAATCCTAATCTGAATGTGTGTATGTATTTATGTCTGGAAGGATGTAATTTTTAACATTATTTAGACCTTTTCCAATGGCCATGTTTCATGATCAGAGCAAAACTTATGTTTGAAAATGTGATTTGATATCTTGGTTGATTATAGCTGTGTTTCTAGGTAAATAGGTGTTTCATTTTTTCATCACAGCATAAAGGAATTTAACATTTCAGTTTATTACTTAACATGTGTCCCACTGAAAGTTAATTCATAAGACATGCAGTTCTTGTAAAACAGTTATGAAGATACTTCTACTTAATTTAAGATTTTTTTCCAAATTTCTTTTAAGTTACCTCATACCATGATGTTTCCAACTCCTTTTCTGTCTTGATATTGCCTCTTTAGACCTTTGCTGAGTGAAACCAAGTTATAAAGTGCAGAAAAGGGAATGCAAGATATCATATCCAAAGTATATACTTCAATGAATATCCTCAGTCATTCCATTCAGCACTATACTACAGTGTAGTGGCTAAAAAGTACCGGCCCTTTTTCAGTGTAAGGGGAAGGGGCAGGGTTGGTTTTGGAGCCCTCATATGGTAAGGTGGGCATCCATGTGAGGCAGCAGCCTCATGTGGGAAAGCCAAGCCAGAGAAGAGTGAGGAGGGTATGCGTGCAGGGGAGAGACAGGGGTCATGATAGCAGATTGGTCACGATCTGCATGATAACAGAGAGACTGATCACAGAACTCTGTTAAAGAAAATGGGAGCCAGGTTTCTCACTGTTGAAGAAGGGGATAACAAATATTAGAAGGGAGAAAGCTGGAAATAACCTTGTGTATTTGGATTGGAACTGGAGGTATTGGTATGAACTCATGGATTTCAAGAAATGTAAATAGAGAAATAAATATAGATTTCAATATGTGCATGCATCTACATGCACACACACACACACACACACACACACACACACTCCCCAGTTCTATCTACTAACATTCCACTGATAATGAGCACAACTAGCACCATATATTGATTGCTTTTTAATTAAAAAATTTTTTTCTTCATATAGTAACTCCTAGATAACATTCTCCACTAACAGGAACTGGGACTCCTTGGAGAAATGACAGATTTCAGGTGTAGGGCCTGGAAAATCTTTTTGTGTCAGAAAGTAAGAACATATTCAAAAATAATAGGAACATGTCAAAGGACAATATCAGACCTAATATAGACAAATAAAACATAATGACTCCTTAGTAGTGGACATTTTTAAACTATAACTATTATTTAATCTCTAAGTATAAATTCAAAATAAAAATCTATGTATAAATCCTAAAAAAGAAAGCTTATCTTATTTTGCAAGAAACTATAATAGCAATTCTTGTAAATTTAAAATTAACTGACTTTTTTCCAAAATATGTCTGATTATAGGCAACAGGTTCAAGGGTTGGTGTCTTAACACAAAATGCAACTAACATGGGACTTTCAGTTATCATTTCCTTCATATATGGATGGGACATGACACTCTTGATTCTGAGTATTGCTCCGTACTTGCTCTGACAGGAATGATTGAAATGGCAGCAACGACTGGATTTGCCAACAAGGATAAGCAAGAACTTAAGCATGCTGGAAATGTAAAATAAAGACTGTTGTTCCCATCATAACATTTTAAGAGAAAATCAATAAGAGCTTCTATCCTTACAATACATAACTTCCTTTCCTAGGAATCTGTAAAGTGTTGTATATGTATTGAAATTCATACAGATCAGTTTAAGATGGGGTGTAGATAATGTCATAGCAATAGGGTGCATAATTTAGGCTCTGGAGTCAAATTGGCTGAATTAGAATCCAGATTCTACCACTAACAAATGTGTGATCTGAGCAAGTTACATCAACCTTTCTGGACTTCAGTTTCTTCCTCTGTAAAGTGGAAATAAAATAGTATCCCCTTACAGATCATTATGACTATTACAGAAAACACTTAGTCTTATTAGCATATGCAATAGTATCTGGAAAACAGTAAGCACTCAGTAATGTCAGCCATTATTACTGTTACCAAATCGTGGGGGAATTTGTTAACATTGTGATTCCACATTCTCTGATTATTGAATAATTGAATGTCTTGAACAATTCTGAGTATTTTATTTTTCAAAATAAAGAGGAAATATAATAGTTACTAAATTCAAGGCAAGGTACTGATATTGGTAGTGCCTAAAACAAAGCTTTAGAGACAAGGACCATTTTTAAAATGATCAAAATGAACAATGTATTTACTTGGAAAATATTTTGACATATATAGGTTTCTCAGGATCAATCATATTCATAAAAATAATCATTGTAGTAGCGATTTAGAGAAACATTAGTAATGTAGTACCATAATATCTAAAAGTTGAAAAAGATGTCATTTGATCCAGCCACTCACCCAAAGTAGAAATCTCTTATACAACATCCCTGTTGAGTGTCTATCCATCTTTTATCCACCCTTTTCTCCAGTGGCAGGCAGTGGATTACTTTCTCAGGCTGCTGCCTACCCCTTAGATGGTACGGAGTTCTTTTTTTTTTTTTTTTTTTTTTTTTTGTGGCCTTCTATCCTTCTCTTCTTGGCTTTCATCTTGATAGAGGTCCAAAACCTGTTTCTTGTGACGCTATGAAGCTGCATCATGTAAATGCCAAGTCTTCTCTTGGTCACCCAGCCCCAACTCCTCTCATGATATAGTTTCAGCGATCTATATCACATTGGTGAAAGGCCTGAATATAAAAATGATTTTAATATCATTATGGTCTGTATCACAGTGACTGTATCATATTATAAATAGCATGACTATTCATGAATAGGGATCCAACCAAGCACAGGACTCATTGAAATCTGGTTTCCATGACCCTTGGACTTTTCCACCTTTCCTGCACTAGATAAGAACCCTTGGAATGTCTGCTTGAGCAGTACAGACTGAACTACTTAGCATATATTTGCTTCAGAAAGACAGAAAAGTTGTTCAGCCCTCCGTGTGACCAAATTATCACAATTTCCAAGTTAATCTGGCCCTAATTAATTATATTTTATTCATCTTAATTTTTATGTCATGAGCTTTAGTTGTATATGTGCCGTTTGATTTTTTTCCTTTTTGTATTATTAAAGTAACCTCAGACTATACAATCAATAACTGCAATCAAATAGGCAATGTGTCCTTTCCCACTAGCTTTTCAATCAGTCACTTTACCAAACACAAAAACTTAGAATATGGACCAATAAAACATATTGGTCCTTCTTTGGTTGCATGTGTAGCTTTGGAAAAATCATCAAATGTTTTATTTTTCAGATTTTAAATGACCATATTAGTAAAAAATAAGTAAATAAAATGACCATATTAGTTTTTAAAAAAGGACTATTTTCTAAGGTTCTGTTTTCAGTCCTTTCTCTATTGTGAAAAATGATCACAAGACTTTTTCGTTCATTTCTTTTTGTTTTCCTCAAGATTTCAGCATTCTCATCCGTTTTCCTCATGCACTACAAAATGTTACAGATGGAGATTTCTTTGAGTTCATTTTGAAACTATGAGAATTTAGAGCAGAATCCAGGTGTCCTGACCATGGTCTACATATCTAGTTCTTGCCCATAACCCAACTTCTCCTTCAAACAACCTTGGGTGTCCACCTAGGTCTTCATCTGTCCCACAGTCCACTCTGCCAGACTGGAAAGAGAATGTGAAAGCAGGAAGTTTCTCTTTCAAGTCAACATGTGTTCTCATGTCCAAGAAGTTATTCTGAGCCAAAAGTCTCCTCCATTTTTGATCCCCCTTCTTTCTGAAAACTATATAACTATGAAGAAGCATTACATTTGAACTAAATATCTTTTTAAGTTCACAGACATCAAAATGAAAAATGGCTATACAGTCTCTTATAGAGAATTCAAAAGCCACACTCCATGTTACTTTACAGCAGTGTTCCTAAGAACTTTGGTTGCTATTTGCATTTCTGTGCTAGAATAAAATAATTATTTATTTGACTCTCTCTGCTGTCTTCTTCTTTTTTTTTTTTTTAACATCTTTATTGGGGTATAACTGTTTTACAATAGTGTGTTAGTTTCTCCTTTACAACAAAGTGAATCAGTTATACATATACATATGTTCCCATATCTCTTCCCTCTTGCGTCTCTCTCCCTCCCACCCTCCCTATCCCACCCCTCTCATGGTCACAAAGCACAGAGGTGATCTCCCTGTGCTATGCGGCAGCTTCCCACTAGCTATCTAATTTACATTTGGTAGTGCATATATGGGGTCAGGTTTTTAAATTTAGATATAAGAAAGTTCAATATTCTATAAATAAGAATATCTTAAGTACTCATGAACATAACAAGAAGTATAATGTAGTGTCCAATTAATTGATTAGTAGTAAGGTCCTCTGTTCCCTTAAGAAACTATAATATAGTTAATTAAAGGAGATAACCAGAAAATACAAGTTAATGGTTCCTGAAATACATTGTCAATGGTTTCTGCCTACTGGCTTTAAGAACAACTGTTTATATCTAATATTCAACAAAATATTTTGCATCAAAATAATTATCTTACTTGTAACAAAAGCAGCTGGAGAAGATGATCATAGCAATTATGCAGACAGCCATAGAAATGAGCAAAGCCAGCCATCGAATGCTGCCATCGAAAAATGGACCTGATAATGGAAGTAAACAATGAAAAAGACATATTACCTTTCGATCACATCTTAAAAGGAAAAAATAACTTGTAGTGTTGAACTCTAGAAAGCTTGCTTATTGTTAAAACCAGAGAAAATATTTCACTGAGAATCATGATTGCACTTTTCTCTGCTAACCTACCTATAACAACAGGGGGCAGTGTAGGTTGTAAATACTGGTTACATAAGTTGGTCCGACAACATTCTATTGTCCGGCGTAGCTGGGCTTTTGGTGAATCCTAAAGGAAGAAAATTAGAAATAATCTGATACACGAAACTGATAATTAATTTTTAAAATATTCATAAAATACAGTTTCTAATTCAGTGAGTGAAAAGGACCTGCTAAGTTTGTGTGAAAGTGATTATTGAAAAATTTAAATCTATCGTGAAATAGTGTTGTAAAGACTCTAAAATGTTTTTTCTTAAGAAGAATGTATGTATGTGCATGGTGTGTTAGAACACTAGACTATAACTTAATTACAGATAAACAAAAGTTTATATATATTTTTCACCCAAAATTTGGCATATCTTAAGATATGACTATTCATTTGTTTTTAGTAAAAAAGTATTTAAAATCATGAGATCTTTTCCTAAAAAACATGGGTAATACATTTTATTACAGTGATAGACTAGCAGGGTAAATATGATCTCATAGTAGTATTGAGACTTAGTTGGATGAGACTTAAGATCTGACTAAAAAGTGGAGCGTGTCCTAGGCCAAAGAAATGACAGGTTAGAAAAGGTAGTCAAGTAGGCAGAAGATACAGTTGATTCTGCCTATAACAACTATGTTGAAACTAATGAACCTGGTATGGAAGCAAGTTGAAGTGTATGTGGTGAGGATAAGGGCAAAATATAGAAACAATATTTCTGAGAGTTTTTGGGAGACCACCAACCAGATATGTGTCCCTAATAGATCAGAAAATGAGCACAGGGAAAGACTGTAGTCATGGGAACAGATACCAAAAATTATATGTGAAGTTTTATTTGATTAAAAGTACAGTATTTGAGAAGTTCTTAACTTGAATGCTGACATTTCAGCACTACCTGGAAGAAGTGCCATTCCAGACCAAAACAGTAACAGAAAGGAATTGTCTGTCGTCATAGAAGTAGCAAGAATATAAGCAGAAATCAACCTTCTTATTCTTAAATATCAGATGGGTAGAAAGGAGAAACCCCGGTATAATCAGGTATTCCTTTAAAAATGTGAAAATGAGATTCCATAGGGGAATCTATATGGGATTCTATAAGGGACTTGAGATTATATAAGAGAAGGTAAGATGGGTCAAGAGTACTTGGAAACCTCCAAAAGCACAAGTTTTACATTTTAACTGAATTTTTAACTTTCTAACAATTTTTTTTACCTTTAAATGATCATAAAAAGAAAGAGAAAAGAGAGACATGTCAGAAGTTACACAGGTGACTCTGAAAAAAATATCCCAGATCTAGAGAAAACTTACATGAAGGATGGAATGAAGAGTATACAACTAAAGATGAATAAAAGAAGCGTGAAGCATCCAAGAATAGTCCCAGTATGGCTAAAGTTCAAAATGAGCTCAGCCTTGCAGGACAGAAAATGTAAAGAAAAATCAGGAAGGGGTTTTTGGCAGTGCTAGAAGAAAGACCACCAAGCAATGGATGTAGTATTGCCGACAAAATACCAGGTAATGGAGGACAAAGAAAACGAACACTTCCTTAACTCTCGTTTTGTTTCAGTCTTCTCTATCAAGGATGATTACAGGAATGAAGAAGGCAGACCAAACGCTAGTAAGTGGGATTGGTATCCCAGAAGTATGCAGAGACCCTACAATGTTTCTGTGTTCTGTCTGAATTCCCATCTTCTCAGCTAGGTGAATTACATCACAGGAAGTTGAGAGCACTTCGGAGAAGGCTGAAAGCGGTATGATTTAAAGATTTTAGAAACGAGGAGTGCTGTAAACCAGATAGCTAAATGTTACATTACTTTTAAAAGGGAAAGAAAGACTTTGCCAACAACAGATTGGGGGCAGCACAGTATTATGGAAACAAGGATTTGGGAATCAAATAGCTTAAATCACAGCTTTGCCATTTATTAACTTTGTGACCCTAAGCAATGAACTTACTTCTCTCTGGGCTTTAGTTTCCTCTGCTATAAGACGGAGGATAAAAAATATCTGCCTCATAGGGTAACTGGGAGAAAATGAGGTAAAATATACCAAGCACTTAGCATATTAAATGCAAATAGTAAATGTTAAATAAATTAATTCTTCTTCCTCTAGTGAATGTGACACAGATCCCAGTTGACATTCTAGAATAAGTCACAAATGCTTGTAATCTCCTGGAAGACTGACTCAATGTGGCTTCACTGAGAACAAGCAACATGAAACTCACATCTTTCTTATGTAGGTTAACTACTGCACACAGCCATGTGCAGACCAGGCACACTTCTCCTTGGGGAATCAACGCTTTTCCTGTGGCCCCTCCCTTTATTTCATAGGCCTCAAATTAGGTCTTACCTTGCACTGAAAATCAGATCCTTCATATTTCATACACCCTGAAGCCAATGTGGTTTCTCCTTGGTCATCTTCTTCTATGATGGCAAAGCAATGCCCATTAGTTCTAAAAGAAAAAAAGCCAAAAAACCAAAACCAACTTCACATTGGAAAGTACTAATTAAATCTTGGTATGAATGTGACCAGTTACTGATGGCTTTTAGTTCTGAATTAGAATTACATTCACATTTGACTTACTGGCAAAACCGTATGCGTTTTAAGGCAAGTGAAAATTGTCACATCTGAACTAAAACCTAAAGGTCTAATAAAAATCCTGTGTCAGGTAGAAAAGGATTTTCTATTAAACAAGTCCCACCAAATATGAAATACTATGTAACTTCTCTTTGCTAATCATAGTCATGTGATCACAGAAAGATGATTTATACAACTTTATAAAGTAAATAATCTTAACGTTTAAAAATATACTTAAAAATAACTTTGTCTCTTTTCATCCATAAGATTTTCAGTATTCCCATACTGTACACAATAATAAATAAAAACAAACTTTCCTGTGAAACATAAAAATAGATTCAATGACAAAGAAAAGTATATTTGGGAAGACCAGACTAAGATCCTGAGAGGCACTTTTTATTTAACATGATAGGAAAAGAGGGAGAACTTCTGAATAGCTGAATTTTCAAGAAATTTATATAAATGTATTTGTATTTAATAAAATGTTATCGGGGCTTCCCTGGTGGCGCAGTGGTTAAGAATCCGCCTGCCAATGC
>NC_041218.1:75529088-75529294 GCF_002837175.3 Physeter macrocephalus
GCAAGAAAGGAAGGAAGGAAGGAGGAGAGGAAGAAAGGGAGGAAGGAAGAGAGGAAGGAAGGGAGGAAGAAAAGGAGGAAGAAAGGAAGGAAGGAAGGGAGGAAAGGGAGGAAGAAAGGAGGGAAGGAGGGAAGATAGGAAGGAAGAAAGAAAGGGAGAAGACAAAATAAAGTAGGATAAAGTATAGTTATTAAAATAAAAAATAA